>NC_080541.1:4809434-4911934 GCF_028640845.1 Ahaetulla prasina
TCTCTAAATTGTTGTCACAGAATTTGTAAATTATGTTAAAATCTTGACACCAGGTTGAATTAATATATAGGCATAAGCCTCCTCCTTTCTTTTTACCAGATGTTTCTGGAATCCTGTCTGATCGTTCAATTTGAAATCCTGGGATGTTCAGGCTGCTATTTTCAATTGATTCATTTAATCAGGTTTCAGAGAAGCATAGGACTGCTGAATTGCGAAAATCAGAATAGTATTTGTTTAAGAGGAGTATTTCATCCATCTTATTTGCAAGTGAGCGTATATTTGTTAGGAAAATTGAAGGCAGAGGAGTTTTATATACTGTAAGCCTCCCTGAGTCTTCAGAGAAGGGCGGGATATAAATGTAAACAAACAAAAAAAAATTAGTTTCCAGACAATATAGCAGACACAGATTACTATCTGAGTTTTCAATCTGGCAAGATTCTGTCTATAGGACAAAGAATAACTCTCCTCCTCCTCCTCCTCCTTCTCCTCCTCCTCCTCCTCCTTCTCCTCCTCCTCCTCCTCCTAACCCTCCTCCTAACCCTACTCCCTTCTAGCATGATGATGCTACCTAGCATGATGATGTTACCTAGTTGGGTTATGAAATGTCAGCAAGAAAACAACCAAGCTCAGAAAGCATCAAGGACCTTTCAGTCCCCCTCCTCCTCCTCCTCCTCCTCCTCCTCCTCCTCCTCCCTTCTAGCACTGCTGATGTTACCTAGTTGGATAATAAAACGTCTGCAGGGAAAAAAAGCAAATAAAAAAACAACCAAGCTTAGCTCAAACAGCCAAATTCTTGATTTTCCTTTCAAAATATCTACTGTGAAATTAATTGATTGATTGATTGATTGATTGATGAATGATTACCTTGATATATTGATATATTGATATATTGATCATCAATTGTGTTGTAAATGTTGTACCTTGATGAACGTATCTTTTCTTTTATGTACGCTGAGAGCATATGCACCAAGACAAATTCCTTGTGTGTCCAATCACACTTGGCCAATAAAATTCTATTCTATTCTATTCTATTCTATTCTATTCTATTCTATTCTATTCTATTCTATTCTATTCTATTCTATTCTATTCTATTCTATTCTATTCTATTCCTTTTATGTACACTGAGAGCCTATGCACCAAGACAAATTCCTTGTGTGTCCAATCACACTTGGCCAATTAAAAAAAATTCTATTCTATTCTATTCTATTCTATTCTATTCTATTCTATTCTATTCTATTCTATTCTATTCTATTCTATTCTATTCTGTGTCATCAAGGCAGTGTCAACTCTTAGTGATTTCACGGAGAGGCTGTTATGTATCCAACCTGGCCTTCTAGTTTTCAAACATCTATTCCAGTGTAATTGAGTGAAGCAGATAGATGTATAAAAATAGAAAAGGAATTGATAAATGGCCCATCAGCCTCATTTAATCATTGTGCATTTGCCTGAGATTATTACTAGCATAGCCATCAGGTCATAATTAGAATAAAATTGTTTTTTTCCCCCCTAATATGAAAGCCGTTCTTGGCCCTTCCTGCTAGGATCAAGCACTTTTATTGTCAAAAGAACAAATCCAATTTTAAAATGAACACGGAAGATACATATTTTAATTTCAGAACTGACTTCTTGGCAGCCTACATTAAAGTTATTGAATGCTGCCACCGGATCATCATCTGCGTGGCACCGTCTAAGCACATTAATTGCTAAATATTTCTAAGCAATGTTTGAACCATTATATGCACTTTATATGGGGGTCATGATGCTGGCTTCCTTATTTTAACTTGGATAAAAGAACTGTGAATAAATCAATTGAATTTCCTTGAATTTCACCCGGGCATTGCAAATGGGTGTGGAGTGCAAATGGGTGTGGAGCAGCTCCAAGAAGGCTCCACACTCATTTTCACTACTCGGGTGACCCTGAAGACACAGATAAACCTCCAAGTGGCCTTAGCGACTCTCTAAAAAGAATGCAAATGACCAGCTGTCTGCAAGGAGTATCAATCCTTCCATTCCCCACCATCCAGTCAGAGCTGAAGAAGCTTCTTGGGTGAAAAGTGAAATGTCTTCAAAGAAAAAAAACAGAAAGTCCAGTTCTCTTGGAAAAAGAAAAAAGGAACTTTGGGTCAATGGGTTGATATATTGAAGATCGCAGGTCCAGACATGTTAAGTTTTCCAGTACTTGAAGGGCAGTTACAGCAAAGAGGGGGCTGACTTATTCTGATGATTCCCAAGTAATCTTTCCAGAAGTCAGCTCGGAGGAAGATGTACCAGTTCCAGGCATGTCTGGAGGGGAGTCGGTTGATGGCTCCAAGCAGCTGTCCGAGAGGCATTTGGCTGAAGCACAGCTGTGACAGAACAGCTCAGAAACTTCAGGTAGGGAAAGCATGCAGCTGCAGCTGGTCAGTGATGAGGTAGAGGAACTGCCTTCTGCACGTGATCCAAGAACAGGTAGGACAGAGAAAAGGCAAAAGGAGAGAAGGTCAGCCAGATTACTCATAAGGAGGCAGCCTAGCCCTTTTTTTCCTTTAATTTTTTTTATTAATATACCGTATTTTTCTGAGTATAAGACACACCTGAGTATAAGACGCACCTTAGTTTTTGGGGAGGAAAATAAGAAAAAAGCTAATTGGCAGGTGGATCGGCCTCCCGGGATACCCAATCAGCTGTTCCCAGAGGTGAATTTTAGCAACAGGTTCCTTGGTTGTGAGCTCTGTGCCTTGTTTTTTGTTTTTTGTTTTTTGCTTTTTTTTCTGCCTCTGAAACTTCTGAAACTTTATTTTCTGTCTCTAAAAGCCTCCGAAACAGCTTCAGAAAAAAAAGCCTCTGAAGCTCTGTTTGGAGGCTTTTTTCTGAAGTTCTGTTTGGAGGCTTTTTTTCTGAAGCTCTGTTTGGGGGCTTCTTTTCTGAAGCTTCATTTCTGATGCTTTTTTCAGCCTCTGAAAGCTCTGTTTGAGAAGCTGGGTGGGGCTACATTCGGAGTATAAGATGCACCCAGATTTTCACCCTCTTTTTGGGGGAAAAATATGGTAAATAAAAAGAGCAACATGTTCAAAATCCATAGAAACTGTGTGTTGTCTGGTTACAATTTGAGTAACATTCAACACAGTAACAATAATAGTATTCTCCAATAGTAATCTCATAGTAACAGTGCTTTTCCTTCATATTAAAACTATTAGTTATTAATACTAATCAAAATTAATAAGTTACAGTAAACAACCCTGATAGTAAAATTAATCTTTCTCTTGTAATTTTTGAACTTCTAACTCCTGTTTCTCCAACCATCCAACCATCGATAGAACAGATCCCATACCACAAAATATTCAGTGTCTTCCTTTTCTTTAATTTCAAATGTTAGTTTATTCATTTCTGCACATTGTAGAACAGGTAGGGCAGAGAAAAGGCAGGAGGAGAGGAGGTCAGCCAGATCACTCATGAGGAGGCACCCTTGCCCTTCTTGATGGGCTGAACCAGAAGTTGGCTATTTAGCACAGCAGACAGAGGGAAGCGTTGCTGGGAACAAGGTGTTCATTTCCTAGCTGTGTGGTTTCTGGTCATTGTGACTCTTCTCTAGTTTTGGATTTTGAACACCATGCCTTGACTTGGATTGTGCCTTGTGAATTGTGAACTTTTTCTTGCCTCGTGGACTTTTCTTCACATTGTGGGTTTAATTTTGCCTGGTGGGTTTATTTAGATTGGGAAATTTTCAAGTGCCTTCAAGTGGATTCATTGGCCATTAAGCTGTGGTGGCTCAATGGTTAGAATGCAGTATTGCAGGATCCTTCTACTGACTGCCAGCTGCCTGCAGTTCGATCCTCACTGTCTCAAGGTTGACTCAGCCTCCCATCCTTCTGAGGTGGGTAAAATGAGGACCCAGATTGTTGGGGGCAAGAGACTGTAAACTGCTTAGAGAGGGCTGGAAAGCTCTGTGAAGCGGTATATAAGTCTAAGGACTATTGCTATTGCTATTGCCGTGGCTGATTGGATGTTGCATTAGGAGCCCTGGTGGCACAGTGGTTAGGATGCAGTATTGCAAGCTGACTCTGTCCACGGTCTGGCATTTGATCATGATTGACTTAGCTTTCCATCCTTCCGAGGTTGGTAAAATGGGGAGCCAGATTGTTGGGGGCAATAAACTGACTCTGTAAACCACTTAGAGAGGGCTGGAAAACACCGAGAAGTGGTATATAAGTCTAAGTGCTATTGCTAACTTTCTTCCCTTCCCTTCCCGCCTTCCTTCCTTCCTTCCTTCCTTCCTTCCTTCCTTCCTTCCTTCCTTCCTTCCTTCCTTCCATTTAGAATGCAGAATGAAGGCTAACTCTGCCCACTGCCAGCAGTTCGATCCTGACCAGCTCAAGGTTGACTCAGCCTTCCATCCTTCCGAGGTGGGTAAAATGAGGACCCAGATTGTTGGGGGCAAGAGGCTGACTCTGTAAACCGCTTAGAGAGGGCTGTAAAGAACTGTGAAGCAGTATATAAGTCTAAGGGCTATTGCCCTGTGGACCAGCATTGGACGACTTGTGGCTGGACTTAATTGGAACTGTTCTGAGTTTTTGGGGAAGGGAGTTGTGGGGGAATATTAATAAACCCACTAAATCACGTGTGTGGCTGAGAGAGAAAGAGAGAGTAGATAGCACACCTATTCTCCAAAGCATCTAAGGGCAGGACAAGAAGTAATGTATGGAATTTCATTAAAGTGAGATCCAACCTAGAAATAAGGAGAAATTTCCTAACAGTGAGAACAATTGATCAGTGGAATGAATTGTGATGCTCCGTCATTGGAGATTTTTAAGGAGAGATCGGATAACCATTGGTCTAAAATGGCATAGGTTCTCTGTGAAGGTTCAAAGTGCATTTTTGCCGCTGCAACCATTATCGCTTCTCAGCTTGCCAACAAACTCAAGGGGAGGGAAGGGAAGGGAAGGATGGAATGTAGGCTCCAGACATCAAGACCCAGATTGTTGGGGGGGGGCAATAAGTTGACTTTGTAAATATAGAAATAGAATGAGACTATTGCCTTACACCCTGTAAGCCGCCCTGAGTTTTCGGAGAAGGGCAGGATATAAATGTAAATAAAAAGAAGAAGAAGAAGAAGATGAGTGTGAGAGCCAAGGACGCTTCAGCAGGCATTTGCCAAAGCTAAAGACTTTTCTCATAACAACATAATGAAACTCAACTGGACAATGTGACCTGCACGAATAGCAGGAGGGAAAATTCTATGCTTTAATTGTGTGGGTTTCGGTGGGAATTTCCTAGATCTGGTTTTGCACTAATCAGTGCAAAAAAATGACATACCCAATAAAGTCTTGCATTCAGAGATTGGATCATCTCAATAATGCTTGGGTTCGTCAGTCGGAATGTTGACACTCCCCTGCTTGAACAGGGGTTGGACTAGATGACCTCCAAGGTCCCTTCCAAATTGTCATTCTATGTTTTATGTTCCTTATTCTACTTTCTTCACCCCCAACATGTCTATTGCAGGGGTCTCTGGTGGCTCAGACTGCTAAGACAGTCTGTTATTAACAGCAGCTGCTTGCAATTACTGCAGGTTCAAGTCCCACCAGGCCCAAGGTTGACTCAGCCTTCCATCCTTTATAAGGTAGGTAAAATGAGGACCCAGATTGTTGGGGGCAATTAACTTGACTTTGTATATAATATACAAATGGATGAAGACTATTGCTTAACACAGTGTAAGCTGCCCTGAGTCTTCGGAGAAGGGCGGGATATAAATGCAAATAATAAATAAATAAATAAATAAATAAATAAATAAATAAATAAATAAATAAATAAATAAATAAAAAGGGGTGAAATGCTCCCAGTTTGGACCAGATCGATTGATCTGGTAGCGATGGCGGCGGGTGGTTCGGAGAACCAGTAGCAAAAATCCCTGCCCCCGCCCATGCCCACCCAATCGCCAGGTCGCCCACTTGCCCGCTTGCCGCTTCTTTCCAGCTCGCTTGCTTTTCCTGCCCGAATGGTAGGAATAGGTTGTGAAAAACGCTTTTCAAGGTAAAAAAAAAAGAGACTTTGATGAGCACAGCTGAACCATGCAATCGTCGGAGCCTTTTTTTTTTTTTACTTTTAAAAGCATTTTTTACTACCTATTCTCCCAAATAGGTAGTAAAAAAATGCATTTAAAATGTTTTAAAAAGTTTGACTCATAGAATCATCTATTACAATGTCCTTCCTGTCAAAGGCTACTTCAGCTTCAATTGCAACAACACATGAGCACACTCTGTAACAGAGTTGTAAATGCTTGGAACTCATTACCTGACTCCATAGTCTCTACTCAAAATCCCAAAATCTTCAACCAAAAACTGTCTTCTATAAGGGGCGTGCATAAGAGCACAAAAGTGCTTACCGTTCCTGTCCTATTGTTCCCTTTCACTATAACAAATTAACATAGTTGTTGCATACTTTTGCTTATATATATATTTTTCTTTTATAATGTGTTGATTTTCTTATATCGATGTTTGTGTATACTGTTGTGACAAAATGAAATAAAAACAAACAAACAAACAATAAATTTAAGCTTAATGTTAACCGCTCCAATCTTGATTGTAGAAAATATGACTTCAGTAACAGAGTTGTTAATGCTTGGAACACACCACCTGACTCTGTGGTCTCTTCCCAAAATCCCCGAAGCTTCAACCAAAAACTTTCTATTATTGACCTCACCCCATTCCTAAGAGGTCCGTAAGGGGCGTGCATAAGAGCACAAGCGTGCCTACCGTTCCTGTCCTATTGTTTCCTTTCATTATATCCAATTAATATAGTTATTACATACCCATACTTATATATATGCTTATATATTGTATAGTTATTTCATGCTTATGCTTATATATACTGTGTGACAAAATAAATAATAAAATAAAAAATCACAGCTGTGGTGCGGGATTGTCTGAACCTTTCTTTTTCACTTTTTAAAAGCAACTTTTTATTACCTATTTGCCCGAGTAGGTTGTAAAAAAATGCTTTTAAAAAAGGGAAAAAAACAAACAAACAAACAGGTGCGCACTGTGCAGGCGCTTGCACAGAGTGTGTTTGGTGCACAGAGCACGTGCTCAGCTACCGAGCTGGTAGTAAATTGGTTCAGTTTTCACCACTGGTCTATTGACCCTATTTTACAGCTCCAGCCTCCGTCCTGTCGTGTCCCACTCCTCCGCTGATGGCCGGGTCAGGGAAATCCGAATCAAGTGTGCCTCTGCAGCTCTGCCAAAGTCCTAGCAAAGTTCTCAAGGCGGGCAGGAGACCAGGAAGTGACTTCAGCAAGATAAGTTCGACTTTGCCTGACTCAGAGAATGCCAGAAAGCAGATCCTTTATATAGGCCATGGGGTGTGGCTCCATGACTCAGCACTTATCCAGGCCTGCCCCTCCCTTCCTTCTGTTGCCACCGCCTATCAATTCTCCTGAAGCGAGGGTCACTCCAGTCGGCAGCTGTTGATAATTGACCTTCCTCAGGCTCACATGCTGTGGGGGAGGGGGAGGGGGTCTAGTTGCTCCATTTGCCTGGGCATGGAGCCAGAGCTGGGGGCTGGAGGCACTTCTTCCTCCTCGGCCTGTCTGGGCATGGAGCCAGGGCTGGGGCCGGGGGGCATGCTAGGACATTCCTCAGCGTTCAGAAGCAGATAAGATGGGCCTGGCTGCGGGGAAAGCGGACAAGGCACAACACATCCTTTCCCACCCACCCAATTGGTCCTTGATTCTAGGTTGCTTTTCTACAGGGTTTTGGGTCTGTTCCACGCCAGCAGTCGCCTCCCTGTAAAAACCTTGCCACTGTTGCCACGGGCGCCTCCGTGGATGGTTCCTTCCACTTCCCACCTTTCTGCTCTTCAGAACTGAAAGCTTCTCTCTGCCCCGTCATCATCATCATCGTCATCATCTCGGGAAGAAAGAAAGCTGCCAGATCTATTGCAGAAGCAAAGTTATTCCTCCCAGAGCTTTCAAGAATGCAAACAGCCGTTCCTTCGCAATGAATCACCTGTCTATTATCGAGAAATGAAAGTGTGGGAGGTTTAATTTGCAGAAATGCCCACTTGATGTTTCCCATAGAAGAGAATGTGTGCAGCTCAGGGCTGAGCTGTAGAGTTCTTCATGCTCTCTGAGCCTGGTGGTTCTCTTGCAGACGTTTCGTGACCCAACTAGGGAACATCATCAGTGGAGGAAGGGACTGGGGTTGGAGGAGGAGGAAGGGAGGGGGAGGAGGAGGGGGAGGAGGAGGAGGGAGAAGAGGAGGAGGGGAACTGTGGGGTCCTTGGTGCTCTCTGAGCCTGGTGGTTCTCTTGCAGAAGTTTCGTGACCCAGCTAGGGAACATCATCAGTGGAGGAAGGGATTGGGGTTGGAGAAGGAGGAGGAGGAGGAGGAGGAGGAGGAGGAGGAGGGGGACTATGGGGTCCTTGATGTTCTGAGCGTGGTGGTTCTCTGCAGACATTTCATGACCCAACTAGGGAACATCATCAGTTCATAAGGGACTGGGGTTGGAGGAAGAGGAGGAGCAGGAGTTAATCCCAGGTTGCTTCTCTCCTTGATTAGTTTCCATCCATTGTTCTTTGTCCTGCCTTCTGGTGCTTTGGAAAATAAATTGATGCCCTTCTTCTTTGTGGCAGCCCCTCAAATACTGGAATATTGTTATCATGTGTGTCCCTTCTTTTGTCTGGACTAGCCATACTCAAATCCTGCAACCGTTCTTCATATATTTTAGCTTCCAGTCCTTTACTCAGCTTAGTTGCTCTTCTCTGCATTTTTCCCAAAGTCTCAACATCTTTCTTGTAATGTGGTGACTCAAACTGGATTCAGTGTTCCAGGTATGGCCTCACTCCGTGCTTTGAACATCTACCCCAGCAGAAGGCGGAGCCACAATCCGTTCACTCTACTTAATAGTTGTCAGGTTATATCTAGTCATGCAGAAAACTGCTTAATCTGGCCAGATTTCTATCTATAGGCGAGAAGCAATAAAGAACCTAATCTGAAGTATCTCCTGATCTCCTTCTTGGTTCCTTAGGCCCAACACTGAAGATAAAAATTCATTTTGGGTAAAGAGATGAGTGAGTAAAGATGCATTCAACCTGCATTCTCCAAATACACATGGATTGCAATTCCCAGGATTGCTTTAACAACAACAACAACAACAACAACAACAGAGTTGGAAGGGACCTTGGAGGTCCTCTAATCCAACCTCCTGCCCAGGCAGGAAACCCTACACCATTTCAGACAGATGATTATCCAACATTTTCTTAAAAATTTCCAGTGTTGGAGCATTCACAACTTCTGCCGGCAAGTCGTTCCACTTATTAATTGTTCTAACTGTCAGGAAATTTCTCCTTAGTTCTAAGTTGCTTCTCTCCTTGATGAGTTTCCACCCATTGCTTCTTGTTCTACCCTCAGGTGCTTTGGAGAATAGCTTGACTCCCTCTTCTTTGGGGCAGCCCCTGAGATATTGGAAGACTGCTATCATGTCTCCCCTAGTCCTTCTTTTCATTAAACTAGACATGTTGAGTTCCTGCAACCGTTCTTCATATGTTCTAGCCTCCAGTCCCCTAATCATCTTGGTTGCTCTTCTCTGCACTCTTTCTAGAGTCTCAACATCTTTTTTACATTGTGGCAACCAAAACTGAATGCAATATTCCAAGTGTGGCTTTACCAGGGCATTATAAAGTGGTATTAACACTTCACATGTTCTTGATTCTATCCCTCTGTTTATTTGTTGTTGGTCCGCCTTTGTCGTGGTCCGCCGGTGGCTTCAGAGCTGGCATCGGAGTCAGACAGTGAGGAGGTTGGGGAGGAACATGGGCCACTCCTGGAGTCTGGGGAAGGCTCGGTTGAGGGGTCTGCATCGGAGGCAGAGATGGGGCCAAGGCCATCTGGGAGTTATGTGCTGCCTCTGGAGCCTCCAGAGTCTGCCATCAATGAGGCAGAGAAACAGGGGGAGCCTGTTCCCAGTGCACGCATGCGCAGAGCTGCCAGAAGGCAAGAACAGTTAAGATGAAAGGGACAACTCAGGAGTATGGCTTGGAGATGATTGGCCCCTCCCATAAAGACATAAAGGAGGAGCAAAGGCACCTGAGCCTTTGCAGGAAGCAACTTTGTTCGTTCTAGTCGGTTTAAATTCTGAAGCTCCGTTTTGACTCTGTGCTCCGTGTGGCCTTGCAAAGCTTAATTGCCAATTAGGTCATTGGCAGTGTGCTTCTCAGCCTTATCCTGAAGGATGGTGGCAGACTTCTGTCAGACTCATTATGAACTATTTCTGACTCATTACGGGCTGTGAAATAAAAAAGCCGTTGAAATAAAGAGAAGGGTTTTATTTATTTATTTATTTATTTTATTTATTTTTCGCATTTTTATACCACCTTATCTCCCTAGGGACTCAGGGCGGTTTACAGCCAGATAAAACATACATATAAATACAGAATAAAACCACAGTTAAAAAACTTATTAAATAACGCTGAATATTTAAAATAGAAATACAAATAATAAAACCCCATTAAAAACCAAATTCAAAATTTAAAAATCCTAGTCCAGTCCTGCGCAAATAAATAGATGTGTCTTAAGCTCGCGGCGGAAGGTTCGAAGGTCAGGAAGTTGGCGAAGTCCTGGGGGAAGCTCGTTCCAGAGGGTGGGAGCCCCCACAGAAAAGGCCCTTCCCCTGGGTGTCTCCAGTCGGCATTGCCTGGCCGACGGCACCCTGAGGAGTCCCTCTCTGTGAGAGCGCACGGGTCAGTGAGAGGCAATCGGTGGCAGCAGACGGTCCCGTAAGTAACCCGGCCCAATGCCATGGAGCGCTTTGAAGATAATTACCAAAACCTTGGGACTAATTAGTTAGTTTTGGGACTAATTGTGCTTTTGACTGTCTCAGGAAGCCTAGGTCAGAGCATGCTTAGGCGTTTGACGCCCTTGGATGTCTATGGAGATTCTCAGTCATCCAGGTCATGGTTGTCCCAAATGCTTCTTTTTAATTTTTCAAAATGGCAACTGGAGTTTGTTTTTCATTGAAGATGTTTCACTCCTCATCCAGGAAGCTTCTTCAGCTCTGACTGAATTTATTTTTATTTATTGATCAAATTTATATACCGCCCTATCTCCCGAAGGACTCAGGGCGGTGTACAGGCATTTAAAAAACATATAAATACAATATAAAAACAATTAAAAAACTTATTCTAAAAAAGCCCGTTAATTTAGAATTAAAATATAAAATAAAACCCAATTTAAAACCAGTAATTTAAAATCTAGCTCAGTCCTGCACAGTTAAATAAATATGTTTTAAGCCCGCGGCGGAAGGTCCGGAGGTCCGAAAGCTGACGAAGTCCGGGGGGTAGTTCATTCCAGAGGGTGGGAGCCCCACAGAAGGCCCTTCCTGGGTGTCTCCAGTCGGCATTGCCTGGCCGACGGCACCTGAGAGACCCTCTCTGTGAGAGCGCACGGGTCAGTGAGAGGCAATCGGTGGCAGCAGGCGGTCCCGTAAGTAACCCGCCCAATGCCATGGGCGCTTTAAAGGTGGTCACCAACACCTTGAAGCGCACCCGAAAGCCACAGGTAGCCAGTGCAGTCTGCGCAGGATGGGTGTTATCACAGGAGCCACGAGGGGCTCCAGCTATCACCAGCGCGCATTCTGAACTAACTGCAGCCTCCGGATGCCCTTCAAGGGAGCCCCATGTAGAGCATTGCAGTAATCCAGGCGAGGCGTCACGAGTGCGTGAGTGACCGTGCATAGGGCATCCCAGTCCAGAAAGGCGCAACTGGCGTACCAGGCGAACCTGGTAGAACGCTCTCCTGGACGGCCGTCAAATGATCTTCTAAAGACAGCCGTTCATCCAGGAGGGCGCCTGGTTGCGGACCCTTTCCATCGGGGCCAATGACTCGCCACCGATGGTCAGCCGCGGATTTAGCTGACTGTACCGGGATGCCGGCATCCACAGCCACTCTGTCTTGGAGGGATTGAGCTTGAGCCTATTTCTCCCCATCCAGACCCGTACGGCCTCCAGGCATCGGGACAGCACTTCGAGAGCTTCGTTGGGGTGTTCCGGTGTAGAAAAGTACAGCTGGGTGTCATCCGCATACAGCTGGTACTTCACACCGAAACCACTGATGATCTCACCCAAATCTATTCTTTGCAGTCGTCTGGTTATTAGCACTCATGCTGAGAATCACTGAGGCCGCTTGAAGATTTATCAGTGTCCTCGGAGTCACCTGAGTGATGCAAATGGGTGTGGAGCCTTCTTGGAACTGTTGAAAGGATCGTGTTGTAGACTGAAGATAGATGATGTCGTATCCCTCCCCCTCTGTTGAGGGAGGGCTGTTCAATTTTGACATGACTTCTTTAACCCTTCTTCCAAACCAGCAGTCCTCTCTGCCCAAAATGTGGACTCTATCCAGAATGATGATGTCAGGGTTCCAAGGAACACCCCCAACGAAATAAAGCTCTGAGGCTTGAGGTTCCTCAAAGTTCCAATTTATTAGAGATGTCATGTTGGCGCAGCTGGGAAAACCCGAATCTGAAAGCTTCCAGGTTTTCCACACCCAGCTGACAGTTCACAGCCCTGCCCCACACCCACAAGTTCATCACATTGTCCAATCAACTCTTCACACACAATTGTACAGTCTTCAGGCAGTCTACATCAGACGCAGGCAAAAGTCCTTGAATACGGAATGTTGTTATGACTATCTTTCTACCGCTCCAACAACAACCCCCTCCCAACTTCCCCAGCTAAAAGGCCCTCTGGTGCTCAGCAGACTAAGTCTGTCTGTTATTAACACAGCTGCCTGCAATTACTGCAAGTTCAAGCCCCACCAGGCCCAAGGTTGACTCAGCCTTCCATCTTTTATAAGGTAGGTAAAATGAGGACCCAGATTGTTGTGGGGCAATAAGTTGACTTTGTATATAATTTACAAATGGATGAAGACTATTGCTTAACACAGTGTAAGCCGCCCTGAGTCTTCGGAGAAGGGCGGGATATAAATTCAAATAATAATTAAAAAAAATATTTGGCAGTTAAGAAGCAAAAAGAAAATTGCCTTCCAAAACTGACAGATGACGGCAACGAATATTAATCTTTCCATTCTCTGCCATTCGGTCAGAACTGAAGAAGCTTCTTGGATGAGAAGAGGAATGCCTTCAGGTCCAGTTGCCTTTTTAATAATAATAACAACAACAACAACAACAACAACAACAACAACAACAACAATAACAATAACAATAACAATAATAACAACAACAACAATAACAATAACAATAACAATAACAATAACAATAACAATAACAACAACAACAACAACAACAACAACAATAATAATAATAACAACAACAACAACAACAACAACAACAACAAACAACAACAACAACAAAAGCACCTTTGGGATATCCTTGGTTGATGCCCTTTTGAAGCACATCAGGGCAACCTTCCTCACCAAAAGCAAGCTGGGATTTTTTTTATTTTATTTGAATTTATATCCCGCCCTTCTCCGAAGACTCAGGGCAGCTTACACTGTGTCAAGCAATAGTCTTCATCCATTTGTATATTATATACAAAGTCAACTTATTGCCCCCAACAATCTGGGTCCTCATTTTACCTACCTTATAAAGGATGGAAGGCTGAGTCAACCTTGGGCCTGGTGGGGCTTGAACCTGCAGTAATTGCAGGCAGCTGCTGTTAATAACAGACTGTCTTAGCAGTCTGAGCCACCAGAGGCCCTATTAAAAAGAGACGCATGAGGAGACGTGAAGCCAAGACTGCTCAGGGCTCTTTAACAGGTTAACAGAGTTGGAAGGGATCTCAGAGATCATCTAGTCCAACACACACACTCCACCCAAGCAGGAGACCCTACACCATTTCTGACAGATGGCAGTCCAGTCTCTTCTTGAAAGCCTCCAGTGGTGAAGCTCCCCACAACTTCTGAAGGAAACTTCTGTTCCATCGTTTGTTTGTTCTCGCTGTCAGAAAATTCCTCCTTATTTCTAGGTTGAATCTCTCCTTGGTCAATTTCCATCCATTATTCCTTGTCTGGTCTTCGGGTGAATTGGAAAACAGGTTGACCCCCCTCCTCTCTGGGGCAGCCCCTCAGATATTGGAAGACTGCTATCATGTCTCCCATGGTCCTTCTCTTCACTAGACTAGCCATGCCCAATTCCTACAACTGTTAGAATAGAATAGAATTTTTTTTTTTATTGGCCAAGTGTGATTGGACACACAAGGAATTTGTCTTGGTGCATATGCTCTCAGTGTACACAAAAGAAAAGATACGTTCATCATGGTACAACATTTACAACACAATTAATGATCAATATATCAATGTAAATCATAAGGATTGCCAGCAACAAGTTATAGTCATACAGTCATAAGTGGAAAGAGATTGGTGATGGGAACTATGAAACGATTAATAGTAGTGCAGATTCAGTAAATAGTCTGACAGTGTTGAGGGAATTATTTGTTTAGCAGAGTGATGGCCTTCGGGAAAAAACTGTTCTTGTGTCTAGTTGTTCTGGTGTGCAGTGCTCTATAGCGTCGTTTTGAGGGTAGGAGTTGAAACAGTTTATGTCCAGGATGCGAGGGGTCTGCAAATGTTCTTCATATGTTTAACAGTAACAGAGTCGGAAGGGATCTTGGAGGTCATCTAGTCCAACTCCCCACCCAAGCAGGAGACCCTTCACCATTTCTGACGAATGGCAGTCCATTCTCTTCTTGAAAGCCTCCAGTGATGAAGCTCCCACTACTTCTAAAGGCAACTTCTGTTCCATCGTTTGATTCTTCTCACTGTCAGAAAATTTCTCCTTATTTCTAGGTTGAATCTCTCCTTGGTCAGTTTCCATCCATTATTCCTTGTCTGGCTTTCGGGTGCTTTGGAAAATAGCTTGACCGCCTCCTTTCTGACAGATGGCAGTCCAGTCTCTTCTTGAAAGCCTCCAGGGATGAAGTTCCCACAACTTCTGAAGGCAACTTCTGTTGACTGTTCTCACTGTCAGAAAATTTCTCCTTATTTTCAGGTTGAATCTCTCTCCTTGTTCAATTTCCATCCCTTGTTCTTTGTTTGGCCTGGTTTTCCCGCTGCTGGAATATCTTCTCCTAGAAAGTACTAATAAAAAAAATGTTCAGCGCATATGTGCAAAAAAAAAAAAGGCATGCAGGTGTTTCTCCAGCTTTTGTGTCATTCGTGGCAAAACATTTTGTCAGCTTTCTGACAAAATGGCAGTCAAGTCTCTTCTTGAAAGCCTCCAGGGATGAAGTTCCCACAACTTCTGAAGGCAACTTCTGTCGACTGTTCTCACTGTCAGAAAATTTCTCCTTATTTTCAGGTTGAATCTCTCTCCTTGTTCAATTTCCATCCCTTGTTCTTTGTTTGGCCTGGTTTTCCTGCTGCTGGAATATCTTCTCCTAGAAAGTACTAATAAAAAAAATGTTCAGCGCATATGTGCAAAAAAAAAAAAAAAAGGCATGCAGGTGTTTCTCCAGCTTTTGTGTCATTCGTGGCAAAACATTTTGTCAGCTTTTTGCTGACAAAGATTTCTTCCTGTCGAAGTCCACTCAGCTCATTCTGCTGAGTCATTTCCGACACCACCAGAGCCTCTATCTATTTGCCTTCCAGCTGGGTTTTTTTTTTTTTTTATTGAAAGCAGAAGAAAGCAATAAAAAAAAAAATCCCGAGGAAACAAAATAATCAGCCAGCCCCAAAATTATTTCTGGGGAAAGAAGCAAAAAGTTGACACCAGAGTATTCTTGGACCAATCCCAGTTAGTTTATCAACATCCGTGCTTGTCCCAATTCTCCCCTGCGGTCGTGTTGGGTCTTCTGCTGCTGCGTGTTTTTGTGTGATTGTTCTCCTTGTGCGAAGACTTCATCAATTATCCTGTCCACAAAATTCCCAGGTTGGGCAAGAAGCCTCTTTTGTGTCTTGTGACATTTTGCGATAAGCGCATTAGGAGGAACTAGAAGGATTAAAATATGCAAATGCTTCAAGAAAGTTCTCCCTGCTGCAATAGGAGTCTTTAAGCCCTTAACTCGGCCAATTAAAAAAAACCACAGTTTGTCAGGGTCCCGACCGAGGCCCTAATAAAAGCAGGAACCTCAAACCAGTTTTCAAGAAAAATCCAGTTGTTTAATAAGAGCGCCACGTCAGCACGGACCTAGTGAAGGGACCACCTCTGGCCCTGTTTTCCCCTCCCACCCCAAGCTGTGTCATCAGTCACATTCCCCGCCAAAGCGATTTTGTGGGTTGTAGAAATCACTCCTTCCGGCTGTTACTGGTTTCTGTGGAGATGGCCTTGACTTTGGCCAGCTAGGATATGTGTTGTTTTGACTGAGGTGCAAATTCCTTGATGCAGCTGCGAGGCCTGATTCTCCGTCCCCCTGCCTAGGACCACTCGGAAGCAGGCTAGAGAAGTTTCGCGAGTTGACATTTGGCTTCCCTCGCTTCCTGAAGGCAACCTGTGCGAAGCAAAAACAGTTTGAATAGAGGTATAAATTTTAAGGGTGTGATTCCCCCCCACCAGGCTTTGTCGGGTTCCTTTCATGGAATTTAGCTATGAGGTGATCACCTTGGATTTTTCTGTTTTTTACCCAGGATGCCTCTGATAGAGGATACACAGTTCTCTTGGAATCAAAAGTACCTTACCTTAGAACAGAGGTGTTGTGACTCCAGCCCTGAACCTGGCCCCGTGCCCGAAAGTGACTCAGGAAGTGAGGGGGCACTGATTCCTTTGGGTCAGCTCCAGGAGCCAGAACCAGACCAGTCGGAGGACGTAATGAGGCCGTCATCCCCTGATTCCTCCGTTCCCCAGGCTATGCCTTCAGACCCAGCTGATAATAATCAAGCTTGGCTTGACCCGTGCTTCAGAAGATTAGAGAGAAGGCGTCATCAAAAGGAAGGATGGGGCAGGAGCCCCAACCCACAGGATATATAAGGAGCTTTGAGACTACTCTCACTCCATGGGAAGCAAAAGTTTAGCTGAACCGTTTCAAAGAGAGCTGAAAGTCTTGCAATGTGAGTCATTTGTTTGAACTTTGGCAGGCAGCTGCGATTTCTCTGCCAGGACTGATAAGAGCCATGAATCCACTGGCTGAAGGCCAGCTCGTTGATCCGAAGTGGGGAAGGAGACAGAACAAGGGGTCCCCAACCTTTCGGACTGCAGGGACCACTAAATTCATAATTTTAAATCCTGTGGACCACTAATATGATCTGCTTAATGACTGGCTGGGTGGGTGTGGTTAGGTAGTCATGTGACTGGGTGGCTATGACCAACTTGATGTCACTCACGTCGAGGAGCACCTCACCGGCCTCTACTCACCCCTCTCCTCCTACCCTGCCTGCCTGGGCTCCTTAGGGCCCCAACAAGAAGCCGTTGTTGGAGCTAAGCAGCCACCACGAAAAAGAGTTGGCAAAAGAGCTCAATTCAAATTGGATCTGACCAAGAAGGAGGCTCAGCAGAAGCACCTCACTGAGGACTAGGAGGATAGGATTTCCAAGCAGAGGGAAGACCTGCAGGAGTACAAGGCCAGGTACTAGCACCTGTAGGCTCAGCAGGCTGAGATAGTCAGCCAATTCCAGGCCATGATGCAGTCCCATTGGAACAAGGCCTTTCTACTCTTCACCACCAGCGACACGTCCCTCCAGCCTTCGCCCAAAGCCCCACACCAAGAGGCTGAAGCAGACCCCAACCCACACAAAAAGACCCTAAAGGGGGAGACTCTCTGCAGCAACACAAGCGTTCATTGCATGTATCCATCCCAGGGGCCGTAGTTTGAGGACCCCTGATTTAGTGCAATATAAAAAATGCAAATAATTTTTCTGGGAACCACCAAAATTTTCTCGCGGACCACCGGTGGTCCACAGACCACCCGTTGGTGACCTCTGCCTTAGAAGGTGCAGACCAGGTGAGTAGAAAAGAAAGAAATTTGGGTCTTGTACAGAATTACGTTATGAAGATGTCCAATTGTTAGCAGCTCAGATTCTCCAATGAAAGAAGTAGAAAAATGCTTCCATTTGTTGACCTTGCCCAAGTGTTAAGATTGGCTCCTGAGATGAAATTTAGGATCTGTCAAAAGGAAGGAACAAAAACGTGGCTTCAAATCACTCGGGTTTGATCAAATGTGTACCTTTAACAGAAGGTTAAAGAAGGTTGCAAGGGACCTTGGAGGTCTTCTAGTTCAGGGGTCTCCAACTTTGCTGTTGGAGCAAAACTCCAGCTTTGCTCCAGCTGGAGCAAAACTCCAGCTTTGCTGGCTGAGGGACTCTGGGAGTTGAAGTCCACAAGTCTTAAAGGGACCAAGGTTGGAGACCGCTGTTCTAGTTCAAATCCCTACTCAAGTGGGAGACTCTACATCCGTGATGGTGAAGGTGGCACGTGTAGCCATATCAGTGGGCATGCGAGCTCAGCTCTGGCGTGCATGCACGTGCTGGCCAGCTGATTTTCGGGCCTTCTGCGCACACCAGAAGTAGGGAAACAGGCTGTTTCCTGCCTCCAGAGGGCCTGGGTGGTGGTGGGGAAGGCCCGTTTTTCTCTCTCACTTGGCTCCAGAGCTCCTCTAGGAGTCTGGGGAGGGCGAAAACTGCCTTTCCCACCCCCAGGAGGCCTTCCGGAGGCCCACCAGAGACCAGAAATGGCCCATTTAACAACTTCCAGTTGGACAGGAAGTGATGTTTTTTGCTGTCCCCAGCCTCCAGAGCCTCTCTAGAAGTCTCTGGAGGCTGGGGACAGCAAAAAATGTCACTTCCTGTCCAACTGGAAGTTGGTAAACGGGCCATTTCTGGCCTCCGGGCGGTGGGGGTGGGAAAGGCAGTTTTTATCCTCCCAAGACTCCTAGAGAGGCTCTGGAGCCAGGTGAGAGAGAAAAATGGGCCTACCAGGCCATTGCATGTCAGGAGCAGAGGGGGAGTTGCACATGCATGCGCAGGGTGGGGCACATAGAATTATGGGTGTGGGCACACCTGCACAAGACCCCCTTGCCCTCCCCCTCCTGGAATGTGATGGCAAAAAGGTTAGCCATTGCTACTCTACATCATGTCCGACATCATGTCCGATAACTATCCAGTCTTTTCTTCTAAACCTCCAATGTTGGAGCACCCAAAACCTCTGGAGGCATGTTGCTTCATTTCACTATCATGAAATTTCTCCTTAGTTCTAGGTTGTTTCTCTCCTTGGTGAGTTTTCAACCATTGCTTCTTATTCTGCCTTCAGGTGCTCTGGAGAATAGCTTGACTCTCTTTTCTTTGGGGCAGCCCCTCAAATATTGGAAGACTGCTATCATGTCACCTGTAGTGCTTCTTTTCATCAAACTAAAGAAAAGGTTTCCCCCGCACATGCGTGCTACTTGTTTATGGCCCTAGGGGGCAGTGCTTATCTCAGTTTCAAAGCCGAAGAGCCAGTGCTGTCTGAAGACGTCTCCGTGGTCATGTGGCCGGCATGACTAAATGCCAAAGGTGCACGGAACACTGTTACCTTCCCACCAAAGGTGGTCCCTGTTTTTTCTACTTGAATTTTTAATGTGCTTTCGAACTGCTAGGTTGGCAGAAGCTGGGACAAGTAACAGGAGCTCGCCCCGCTATGCGGCACTAGGGATTCGAACCATTGAACTGCTGACCTTCTGATCGACAAGCTCAGCATCTTAGCCACTTGAACCGCTGCATGGCTTCATCAAACTAGACATAGCCAATTCCTGCAATTTCCTATGTTTTAGCCCCCAGTCCCCTAATCATCTTTGTTGCTCTTCTCTGCACTCTTTCTAGAGTCTCAACATCTTTTTTTTTTACATCGTGGCAACCAAAAACGGATGCAACATTGCAAGTGTAGACTTACCAAGGCCTTATAAAATGGTATTAAAACTTCACATGATCTTGAATTTAGGATGGTCCTTCTGAAAGGACTTTCACACTTGTGTCAGCAAGAAGGAGCAGTGAGATTTCCAACCCCATTAAAGGTTGCTTGAAGAATGTGCTGATAAATTTGTGGCAACCAACAGTGGATGGAGTATTCTAAGTGTTGTCTTACTAAGGCTTTGTAAAATGGTACTAACACTTCATGTGATCTTTGATTCTATCCCTGTGTGAATGCAGCCTAGGATTGTGTGTTGGCTTTTTGGGCTGTCGCCGCACACTCTTGCAATCTTTAACACAACTTTCATTGTTGTCAATGAGATAGGCTTTAAAGCTTGATCGCGAATAGACTATTTATTTATTGGAAAGAGGAAGGCAGTAATATTCTTGTAAATATTAAACCTTAATGCTAATCATCTTACTCCTTCAATAGCTCCTTGCTCTCTTTTTTCCCCCCACTCATTACTAGAGACAAAATTTATGGCATTTGAAATAAATGGCAATAATAAACATAATTATTACAGAGGCCCGGGAGAAAATTAATAGCTTTCCATATATTATTCCAGTTTGTATTCAGAGACGATCATCAGTAGAAACTTCCCCATAGCCTCCGCTTCTGCTGCGTAGAGCAACAACGAACGACATTTTACCTCTTCCTGTTTAATTGGGCCTGGAAGCCAAGCAGGCGATCTGGACCTGCCTTTGTTGAGAAATGGGAAAATAAAATAAAATCTGGCTAATTATTTAGACATAAATACATGGCTATAAGAAACACAAAAGCAGCCTTGGGGGACCATCAGAAAACCCAAGAAGCTCTTCAACCTGCCCTAAAGTCCACCCTGATGGGTTCTTACGTTGCGTAAAAGGTATCTTGACCATCTGCAAATATGCAGGAAGTTGAAGAGAAGCTGCCCACCTCTGCTTTGACTGGCCCCTTGAGACCTGGGGGTGCAGTGGTTAGATTGCTGTATTGCAGGCTGACTCTGCCAGCTGCGAGGAGTTCGATCCTGACTGGCTCAAGGTTGACTCAGCCTTCTTGCCTTCCCAGGTCGGTAAAATGAGGACCCCAATGGTTGGGGGCAAGAGGCTGACTCTGTAAACCACTTAGAGAGGGCTGTAAAAGCACTGTGAAGTGGTTGATAAGTTAAGTGCTATTGCTATTTCCTTCCTTCCTTCCTTCCTTCCTTCCTTCCTTCCTTCCTTCCTTCCTTCCTTCCTTCCTTCCGTCCGTCCTTCCTTCCACCCACCCACCCACCCACCCACCCACCCATCCATTTTGCACAGTGGTTAGAATGCCATATTGCAGACTGACTCTGCCAGCTGCCAGGAGTTTGATCCTGACCGGCTCAAAGTTGACTCAGCCTTCCATCCTTCCCAGGTCAGTAAAATGAGGACCCCAATGGTTGGGGGCAAGATGCTGACTCTGTAAACCACTTAGAGAGGGCTGTAAAGCACTGTGAAGTGGTATATAAGTTAAATGCTACTGCTATTTCCTTCCTTCCTTCCTTCCCTCTCTCCCTCCCTCCCTCCCTCCCCCTCCTTCCTTCCTTCCTTCCTTCCTTCCTTCCTTCCTTCCTTCCTTCCTTCCTTCCTTCCACCCACCTACCCATCCATCCATCCATCCATCGTGCACAGTGGTTAGAATGCCATATTACAGGCTAACTCTGCCAACTGCCAATAGTTCGAACTCACCAGGGTCAAGGTTGACTCAGCCTTCCATCCTTCCGAAGTGGGTAAAATGAGGACCCAGATTGTTGGGGGCAAGAGGCTGACTCTGTAAACCGCTTAGAGGGGGCTTTAAAAGCACTGTGAAGCGGTACGTAAGTCTAAGTGTATTATCACTATTGCACAACCTCTGAAGCCAGGTAGTCAATGTATTGATGGGCTCACAATATGTGGGCGCTGCCCCCACCCAGAGAGGTTCAGAGGTTGCCCCCAAACTGCAAGAATGGGGATTTGTTTAACACCCAGATAGAGAAGAATCATATTTATAGATAGTTTGCTTATTAAGAAAATTTAAATGGCCACCCAACTCATTCACAGAGACCCCAAGATTCTTATGGAAATAAAACCCCTGTGCTGGTCCACTCACTCACACACACATGTAAGTGTGTTTTAGAGCAGAGGTCTCCAACCTTGGCGACTTTAAGACTTGTGGACTTCAATTCCCAGAATCCCTCAGCCAGCAAAGCTGGCTGAGGAATTCTGGGAGCTGAAATCCACAAGTTTTAAAGTCGCCAAGGTTGGAGAACTCTGTTTTAGAGAGTTTTTTTTTAAGAGAGTGTATTCCATTCCATTCCATTCTTTCTGTTCTGATTCATTCCGTTCCATTCCATTCCGTTCCATTCCTATTCCTATTCCTATTCCTATTCCTATTCCTATTCCTATTCCTATTCCTATTCCTATTCCTATTCCTATTCCTATTCCTATTTCTATTCCACTCCACTCCATTCTTTCTGTTCTGATCCATTCTATTCTTATCCATTCCATTCTGTTCCATTCCGTTCCGTTCCGTTCCATTCCTATTCCTATTCCTATTCCTATTCCTATTCCTATTCCCATTCCTATTCCTATTCTGTTCCACTCCACTCCATTCTTTCTGTTCTGATCCATTCTATTCTGATCCATTCCATTCTGTTCCATTCCGTTCTGTTCCATTCCTATTCCTATTCCTATTCCTATTCCTATTCCTATTCCTATTCCTATTCCTATTCCTATTCCACTCCATTCTTTCTGTTCTGATCCATTCTATTCTGATCCATTCCATTCTGTTCCATTCCGTTCCGTTCCGTTCCTATTCCTATTCCTATTCCTATTCCTATTCCACTCCATTCTTTCTGTTCTGATTGATTCTGTTCTGATCCATTCCATTCTCTTCCATTCCATTCCACTCCACTCCACTCCTCTCCATTCTTTCTGTTCTGTTCCATTCCTATTCCTATTCCTATTCCCATTCCATTCCATTCCTATTCCTATTCTGTTCCTCCACTCCATTCTTTCTGTTCTGATCCATTCTATTCTTATCCATTCCATTCCATTCCATTCCATTCCATTCCATTCCTATTCCTATTCCTATTCCTATTCCTATTCCTATTCCTATTCCTATTCCTATTCCTATTCCTATTCTATTCCACTCCTTTCTTTCTGTTCTGATCCATTCTATTCTGATCCATTCCATTCTGTTCCATTCCATTCCACTCCACTCCGCTTCACTCCATTCTTTCTGTTCTGATCCATTCCATTCCGTTCCATTCCTATTCCTATTCCTATTCTGTTCCACTCCACTCCATTCTTTCTGTTCTGATCCATTCTATTCTGATCCATTCCATTCTGTTCCATTCCGTTCTGTTCCATTCCTATTCCTATTCCTATTCCTATTCCTATTCCTATTCCTATTCCTATTCCTATTCCACTCCATTCTTTCTGTTCTGATCCATTCTATTCTGATCCATTCCATTCTGTTCCATTCCGTTCCGTTCCTATTCCTATTCCTATTCCTATTCCTATTCCTATTCCACTCCATTCTTTCTGTTCTGATTGATTCTGTTCTGATCCATTCCATTCTGTTCCATTCCATTCCACTCCACTCCACTCCTCTCCATTCTTTCTGTTCTGTTCCATTCCTATTCCTATTCCTATTCCCATTCCCATTCCCATTCCTATTCCTATTCTGTTCCACTCCACTCCATTCTTTCTGTTCTGATCCATTCTATTCTAATCCATTCCATTCTGTTCCATTCCGTTCCATTCCATTCCTATTCCTATTCCTATTCCTATTCCTATTCCTATTCCTATTCCTATTCCTATTCCTATTCCTATTCTATTCCACTCCTTTCTTTCTGTTCTGATCCATTCTATTCTGATCCATTCCATTCTGTTCCATTCCATTCCACTCCACTCCGCTTCACTCCATTCTTTCTGTTCTGATCCATTCCATTCCGTTCCATTCCTATTCCTATTCCTATTCTGTTCCACTCCACTCCACTCTTTCTGTTCTGATTGATTCTATTCTGATCCATTCCATTCTGTTCCATTCCTATTCCTATTCCTATTCTGTTCCACTCCACTCCATTCTCTCTTTTTCTGATCCATTCTATTCTGATCCATTCCTATTCCTATTCCTATTCTGTTCCACTCCACTCCATTCTCTCTTTTTCTAATCCATTCTATTCTGATCCATTCCATTCTGTTCCATTCCATTCCACTCCACTCCACTCCTCTCCATTCTTTCTGTTCTGTTCCATTCCTTGATTATTATTATTATCAGCTGGGTCTGAAGGCGTAGCCTGAGGAAGGGAGGAATCAGAGGATGATGGCCTCATTAGGTCCTCCGACTGGCCTGGTTCTGGCTCCTGGAGCCGGGCCAAAGGAATCGGTGCTCCCGAGGTAAGCCTTACCGGCCCTTCCCTCTCACTCTCAGAGTCACTTTCAGGCATGGGGCCAGATTCGGGGGCAGGAGTCACAACAGGTGCTTTTTCAAGTGGCAATTGGACTTTCTGGTTTTTTTCTTTTGAAGACATTTCACTCACATCCAAGAAGTTTCTTCAGCTCTGACTGGATGGTGGGAAATGGAAGGATTTATATTCCTTGCAGACAGCTGGTCATTTGCATCCTTTTAGAGGGTCATTGAGGCTGCTTGGAGGCTTATCTGTGTCCTCAGGGTCAGCTGAGTGATGCAAATGGTTCCTGCAATCTGCATTTTTTTTTCTCGCTGGAAATCCATTTCTACTCCCACACCATTTGAAGGGTGTTCATCCCAAATGGTATAGCTATCTATCTTCCCAAATTCATCCCAAATGGAATATCTATCTATAGATATTCTCAGTCATCCAAGTCACGGTTGTCCCAAAGGTACTTTTTTCAAGAGGCAACTGGATGAGCAGCAAAAGGTCTTCAAAGAAAAAACAACCCAGAAAGTCCAGTTGCCTCCTGAAAAAACACCTTTGGGTGTTTAATTGCAAATTAGTTCTGGCCAATAATAATGAACGTGAGAGTATCACTTGCCATCTATCCAGTGGTGGGATTCAGCCAGTTCGCACCACTTCGGGAGAACCGGTTGTTAACTTTCTGAGCAGTTTGGTGAACTGGTTGTTGGAAGAAAGAAAGAAAGAAAGAAAGAAAGAAAGAAAGAAAGAAAGAAAGAAAGAAAGAAAGAAAGAAAGAAAGAAAGAAAGAAAGAAAGAACTCAGTAAGCTCAAACTGCCCAAGGAGCTACTGATCCAATTCTACAGAGGAATTATTGAGTCTGTCATTTGCACCTCTATAACTGTCTGGTTCGGTTCTGCAACCCAACAAGAAAAACAGACTTCAGAGGATAATTAGAACTGCAGAAAAAATAATTGCAACCAACCTGCCTTCCATTGAGGACCTGTATACTGCACGAATCAAGAAGAGGGCCGTGAAAATATTTGCAGATCCCTCGCATCCTGGACATAAACTGTTTCAACTCCTACCCTCAAAACGACGCTATAGAGCACTGCACACCAGAACAACTAGACACAAGAACAGTTTTTTCCCGAAGGCCATCACTCTGCTAAACAAATAATTCCCTCAACACTGTCAGACTATTTACTGAATCTGCACTACTATTAATCTTCTCATCGTTCCCATCACCCATCTCTTTCCACTTATGACTGTATGACTATAACTTGTTGCTGGCAATCCTTATGATTTATATTGATATATTGACCATCAATTGTGTTGTAAATGTTGTACCTTGATGAACGTATCTTTTCTTTTATGTACACTGAGAGCATATGCATCAAGACAAATTCCTTGTGTGTCCAATCACACTTGGCCAATAAATAAATTCTAAATTCTAAAATCTAAATCATTAGGGCAGAGAACCGGTTGTTAAATTCCTTGAATCCCACCACTGCGTCTATCCCTTTCTCTTAACTCTTATTGCTAAGCCATCGGGTGGCTATAGCAGATTCCTTCAGGGACTTAAAATCAATGCATTGTAGGAGAAGAGCAGGCCGAATGTGACAGAGACGGGTGGTGGTGGTTTAAATGTGCCATTAGCTTAGAATCATTTTGTTCCCACAAGCGTTCCAAGTCCAGCTCCTCCTGAATTCTGCTGATCTTTATCTGGTGCCAATTTAGATTTGAACTTTAATAATTGAACACTTTCTTGTGAACACGTAGGAACAAGTGAACACGTATCAATCAGTGGAACAACTCCAGAAGTTGTGGGTGGGTGCTCCATGGAGGTTTTTAAGAAGAGATTGAATAGTCCCTTACCTGAAATGTTGGAGAGTCTCCTGCCCCTAATCCTCTTGGTTGTTCTTCTCTGCATTATTCCTAGAGTCTCGATGTCTATTGAATAGTGTGGTGACCAAAACTAGATGCATTATTCTAGGTGTGGTCTTACTAAGTGTTTAAGTTTACTTGCTAAGCCTGTAGAAGTATATACACTTCTTAGAAGTGAGAAAACCAACAGTTCTGGCTAAAAGTATAGCCTCTCTGGTACCTAGGAACCGTGGTGGTGCAGTGGTTAGAGTGCAGTATTGCAGGCTAATTCTGCTGACTGCCGGCTGCCAGCAATTCAGCAGTTCGATTCTCACCAGCTCAAAGTTGACTCATCCTTCCATCCTTCCAAAGTCGGTAAAATGAGGATCCAGATTGTTTGGGGCAATACGCTGACTCTGTAAACCCACTTAGAGAGGGCTGGAAAGCACTTTGAAGCGGTATATAATTGTAAGTGCTATTGCTATTGAATTCAAAAGTGTAGAAGACTGGAGCTAATAGCAAAGATCATTCCTTGCCCATGAAGTGCAAATGACTAATAAGTGCTACTGCTAGTGATATTTGGCTCATGTAAAACTAATGAACGCCACAATTTTCAGGGTTTCTTTCACACCTCCTGTGAGCAAGCTAAGTGTTTCTCACCACACACCTGTGGATTTCTCTGTATCTGTTTGACCAACGTCATCTTGCCCAGTAAAATTCATTCTATGCTTAACATTTAATTACCAAGGATAAAAGAAAATATACTCGGCGCCCCCCATTCTCCAACTCACGATGGTGACAAATCAGGGTCTTAAATAAAATAAAAGGGGAAAAAAAGAAAACAGATAAATGCAATCCAGAGTTATTATTAGAAACCTCAAAATAACAGCGTGCATCATAAAGCTATTTTCTAACTCTGGCGTGCATTTAGAATATTACATACCAGTGTGTCTGACACACCTAAAAATATATAAAGCATTGTCAAACTGGGAAAATATCAAGCAGAAGGACCGATATATATTTTTTAAAAAAGAAATCCAGACCATCTTTTCTTAAAACAAAACAAACAATGAAGTTTACATGACTGGAGCATTTTATGTGGGAAAAAAAGTGAAGGGTTCAAAGAAGAAACAAGAACTGATCGGAGATAAACCGATTCTCATCCATTCATGAAATATAAGGAGATAACATCAGAAGTTGTTGGCAGAGAGTAAATAGAACTGATTCCGTATTTGCTCCGAAGACAAGGATTTGGGGGGGGGGTCACCCAATGAAATTTGATTGACAGGAGGCTCCTGAGGAATAAAAGGGAGCATTTCTTCGTGGTGCATATCACTGCGAATCTACTCCTTGCATGCCAGTGTTGAACAAGAGGCGGAGAGGAGAGAAATCATAACCTTTTGTGCATCCTCTGGAACATTTACAAGTTTAGAGTCCCTTGGGAGAAGGGCGGTATAAAAAACTAACTAACTAAATAAATAGAGAGAGAACTGGATTTTTTACCAGCGATGGGTTTCAGATATTGTTATCGCCGGTTTTCCCCCCTTCGCACACCTTTTGCACATGCACATGGTCTTCCGTGCATAAATTTTGCTGACGCACATCCCAGGCCTTGAAAATGTGCCTAAATAGGATGGCATAGCGCCAGGGTGGGAAGGCGGGTGTGCGGACCCCTCTAGGAGTCTCTGGAGGCTGGGGTCAGCAAAAAATGTCACTTCCTGTCCAACCGAAAGTTGGTAAACGGGCTATTTCTGGCTTCCGGAGGGCCTCCAGGGAGATGGGGAAGGCCGTTTTCCACTCCCCGCCCCAGACTCCTAGAGAGGCTCTGGAGCCAGATGAGAGAGAAAAACAGGCCTACTGGGCCATTGCGTGTCAGGATCGGGGGAGGGGGGGGAGGGGAGAGTCGTGTGTGCATGCGCAGGGGCAGGGCTCATAGAATTATGGGCGTGGGCCAGGGATGAAATGTAAAATTTGTTACTACTGGTTCTGTGGGTGTGGCTTGCTGGTGGGGTGTGTGTGTGTAATGTGACTGGGTGGACATGGCCAACTTTTTTTTTTTTTACTTTTAAAAGCATTTTTTCTACAACCTCTTCGGCTGAAGAGGTTGTAAAAAAATGCTTTTAAAAGCCTGTGATGATCAAGCAACTCAGCTGGGATCGCCGGAGGGGAAAAAAAGCTTTTAAAGGGCTTCTGACGATCCCAGCTGAGTTGCCTGATCGCCAGAACCTTTTAAAAGCTTTTTTTTTACAACCTCTTTGGCCAAAGAGGTTGTAGAAAAAATGCTTTTAAAGGGTTCTAATGATCCCAGCTGAACCTCGCGATCATCAGTGGCTTTTTTTTTTAACTTTTAAAAGCATTTTTTTCAGCCGAAGAAAAAATGCTTTTAAAAATAAAAACAAAAAAACCTCTGATGATTGCGCAGCTCAGCTGGGGTGGGGTGGGGGAGGGATTTTTGCTACTGGTTCTCCAAACCACCCGCCGCCATCACCACCAAATCGGGCGATCCGGTCCAAACCGGGAGCATTTCACCCCTAGTGTGGGCACGTGCGTGCAACCCCCGCCCCTCCCCTCCTGGCACGTGATGGCAAAAAGGTTAGCCATCACTGGAACAGGGCATTAACATCAAGTCACAGCTTTTTGTTTTTCCATAATAATATGAGCAAGTCATTTGTATAAAGATCTATCGAGCTAATCTGTAAAAACCCAAAATCAAAGCTACATTCTTGTCCACCTCAAGCAGGAGATTCGGAAGTGCTTCGGTTCTTTTCTTTAATCAGAGTGGTCAGTTTCGCCGTTTCAGCCGAACTTCATCAACTTCTGCAGCCATTCGCCCACGGTAAGCATCGAAGTGCCTTTCCATTGTCACAAGAAATTTCCAAGCCATACTCCATCCAATATCCTGGGGATTGGACTGCTGTTTCCACCACGAAGAACTTTGCACGTGTCTCTGTTAAATGTCATTGCACTATTTTTGAACCTTTCTCTCCCGTTATTGAATTTTTGTTCATTATTTCTGAAGGCTTAGCCGCTCACCCTGCCCGGTTTTTGCATATTCTGAAGACGTGACAAGCACACTCTCATTACTGGCTCCAGAACTGACCCTTGCGGTGCCCCGTATGATATTTTCCTTGGATTAGCACGTTGGGGGCACATTCCGACCCCCCCATGGATTCACTTAATTGGCATGCTAGCCAGCCCCCCACTTAACCGCTTGCTAATTAGAATGCCATCACTTCTATGGGATCAGGGCAGTGATGCATGAATTCCTCTGGTTATTACTGAACAATGATTTTCAGCGTTCCTTCATGTGGGAGACGTCGTAGGAGGCTGGGTGTGCTAGGATTTGCAGCTGAGCAATATCTAGAAGCTTCGTAATAGTGGCGACTATCTGTAGCTCAGGTGTAGGTTGAGGGTGAAGGTTTGTTGTCCAAACCTTGCGGATTGGTTTCTGAACCTTTCGTTATCAGGCTAGGTAACCTCTTCAGCGGAGTTTAGGGGATGTCGTTTGAGTGTTCTTCTTTATCTATATTTTTCTTCAAATTTTTTATTAATAATTCAAAATTAAAAACATTGGGCATAGAGATGACATCACTAGTTCCAAGCATCTTCCAACAAACTAATACATAATAAACTATTGATAATATAATAATATATTTCTAGAATAGAATAGAATAGAATGGAATGGAATGGAATAAAATAATAGAATAGAATAGAATAGAATAGAATAGAATAGAATAGAATAGAATAGAATAGAATAGAATAGAATAGAATAGAAAAGAATTCTTTATTGGCCAAATATGATTGGACACACAAGGAATTTGTCTTGGTGCATACTCTCTCAGTGTACATAAAAGAAAAAATACTTTATCAAGAATCATAAGGTGCAACACTTAATGATAGTTATAGGCTACAAATAAGCAATCAGGAAACAATCAATATCAATATAAATCGTAAGGATACAAGCAACAAGATTACAGTCATACAGTCATAAGTGGAAGGAGATGGGCAATGGGAACGATGAGAAGATTAATAGTAGTGCAGACTTAGTAAATAGTTTGAGAGTTATTTGTTTAGCAGAGTGATGGCATTCGGAAAGAAACTATTCTTGTGTCTAGTTGTTCTGGTGCGCACTGCTCTATAGCGTCGTTTTGAGGGTAGGAGTTGAAACAGTTTATGTCCAGGATGCAAGGGGTCTGTAGATATTTTCACAGCCCTCTTTTTGACTCGTGCAGTATACAGGTCCTCAATGGAAGGCAGGTTGGTAGCCATTGTTTTTTCTGCAGTTCTAATGATCCTCTGAAGTCTGTGTCTTTCTTGTTGGGTTGCAGAACCAAACCACACAGTTACAGAGGTGCAAATGACAGACTCAGTAATTCCTCTGTAGAACTGGATCAGCAGCTCCTTGGGCAGTTTGAGCTTTCTGAGTTGGCACAGAAATAACACTCTTTGTTGTGCTTTTTTGATGACGTTTTTGATGTTAGCTATCCATTTTAGATCTTGAGATATGGTAGAACCTAGAAATTTGAAAGTCTCTACTGTTGATACTGTGTTGTCTAGTATTGTGAGAGGTGGAAGTATGGAAGGGTTTCTCCTAAAGCCTACCACCATTTCTACGGTTTTGAATGTGTTCAGTTCCAGATTGTTCCGGTCACACCACGAGGCATTCTTTAGCGAGTCATTGAGCCCACTTGAAGGTTTACAAATCCTTCCATTCCCCATCATCCAATTAGAGCTGAAAAAGCTTCTTGGATGAGAAGCGAAACATCTTAAAAGAAAAACAAGGAAGTCCAGTTGCCTCTTGGAAAAGCAGCTTTGGGACTTTGGAAGTTGTGCAGAAGCCACTACTTGATCTTTCGAACTTGACTGATCTTCAACCTAGCCATGAGGCCTTTCCAGGACAGCAAAGGATACCTCCTGGACTTAAAAGGTCATATCATGTCGCACCTTCACTCCAGACCACAAAGAATATTTATATATATTGTAACCGGTTCTTCTGTGGACTCTAAATTTTCACTGTTCACCGCATTGCTCCCATATAACACCTATCCTGCGTGGCCTGCACTGGCTGCCGGTAGCCTTCTGGGTGCACTTCAAGGTGTTGGTTACCACCTTTAAAGCGCTCCATGGCTTAGGACCGGGTTATCTACGAGACCGCCTTCTGCCACCGATACCCTCCCAATGACCTGTGTGCTCCCACAGAGTGGGCCTCCTCAGGGTGCCGTCGACCAGACAATGTCGGTTGGCGGCCCCCAGAGGGAGGGCCTTCTCTGTGGCAGCACCGGCCCTATGGAACGAGCTGCCTCCGGGGTTACGACAACTCCCCGACCTCCGGGCCTTCAAACGTGAACTGAAGACTTTATTATTTCATCATGCGGGACTAGCCTAAGAAATATTTTATTGTAAGAAATATTTTATTGTAATTTTAAACGGGTTTTAAATCGGTCTTTGACCATTTTAGTTGTTTTGGCCATTAAATATTTGGTTTTAATTTGTTTTTTAAAATATTGTTATTTATATGTGTATTTTAATATGGCTGTAAACTGCCCTGAGTCCTTCGGGAGAAAGGCGGTATAGAAATTCAATTATAAATAAATAAAAAATAAATACATAAATAAATGACTAAGGTGGGTCTATAGGACAGTGTGCCTGCCCTGGTCTCTTGATGCAGGCATCTCACCTATGAGGCAAAAAAAAGAATCTTGTCCAGACACCTTTTTTCCTCCTAAAAGAGGTTGAAAATTTGAGCGCATCTTATACTCTGAGTGTAGCTTTTTCAAAGATTTTTTTCCAGCCCTAACGAGGCGCTAGAGAGTGAAATGATCTCCGTGCTAAGCTTTTTTTCAGTGAAGCGATCTTCCGTGCTTTGCCTGCTCCCTCCGACTCTCAGCTGTGAAGTTTTTTTTTCAGCCCTAAGGAGGCGCTAGTGAGTGAAGCGATCTCCGCGCTTTGCCTATTTTTCTCATTGCTTCTCTCTCCAAAGATCAGTTGTGCTATAGAAGCTGTTTTTTATCCCCAAGCAGGGGATAAAAACCAGCAAGCGAATGTGCTGAAGCTGACCAGGCTAAGGACGCTAGTCAGATGAATACCTGGTAGGCAGATTGTTTTTCCCCAAAAAAAACTAAGCTGTGTCTTACACTCTGGTGCGTCTTACACTCCGAAAAATACGATAAGCAGTGGGGTACCACAAGGTTCTGACTTAGTACTCTTAGTACTCTTCAATATCTTCGTAAATGACTTAGATGATGGAATAGGAGGGGGACTTACCAAATTTGCGGATGATATTAAGCTGGCAGGAATAGCCAACACTCCGATGATAGGCTCAAGATCCAGATGGATCTCGACAGACTTGAACCCAGGGTCCTATCTAACAAAATGAAATTCAACGTAGAGAAAAGTAAAGTCCTACAGTTAGGCAAGAAAAACCAAAAGAACACATATAAACTGGGTGAAACCAGGCTTAATAGCAGTAACTGTGAGAGGGATTTTGGAGTCTTAGTGGACATCTAGCTAAATATGAGCCAGCAATGTGCAGTGGCAGCCCAAAAAGCCAATGCAATCCTAAATTGCATTAATGGAGGGATTCAATCACGATCATGTGAGGTACTAATACTACTCTATAAAGCCTTAGTAAGACCACACCTACAGTACTGCACCCAGTTTTGGTCATCACACTATAAAAAAGATGTTGAGACTCTAGAAAGAGTGAAGAGAAGAGCAACCAGGATGATTAGGGGACTGGAGGCTAAAACATATGAAGAACAGTTACATGAACTGGGCCTGGCTAGTCTAGTGAAGAGAAGGACCAGGGAAGACATGAAAGAAGTCTTCCAATATTTGAGGGGCTGCCATGGAGAGGAGGAGGGGGTTGTCCACCTGTTTTCCAATTCACCCGAAGGCCAGGCAAGGAATAATGGATGGAAACTGACCAAGGAGACATTCAACCTGGAAATAAAGAGAAATTTTCTGACAGTGAGAACAATCAACCCATGGACCAGAAGTTGCCTTCGGAAGTTATGGGAGCTTCATCACTGGAAGCTTTCAAGAAGAGACTGGATTGCTTCCTTTCAGAAATGGTGAAAGGTCTCCTCCTAGGGCGGGGGATTGGACTAGATGACCTCCAAGGTCTCTTCCAACTCTGTTAATCTGACTCCAATTTGAGGGAACTCAAGGCATCTTCCTCACCCAGTCTGTCTTCCTCCAAGGTGGCATGCTATATATGTATTTCTCCAGTAGATGGAGAAATTTCAAGTACACCGAGTCCCTGGGAGAATTTCTCTTCTCCTTTGTCGACTGTCCTGTAAGCTTGCTGTCCTACTTCTTCTAGCTTCCCTGGGTGAGAACGGCTTCAACCGAGGTGTTACAAGGCAAAGGTTTCACTGCAAATTTTAACAGCTTGCTTGAATGTATCGCACACCCTATGCGAGGGCTCTAAATGTCGCAAGAAAGACTGTGAGGATATCATTGCAAAAAAAAATAATAAAAAAAATAGGATATTCCTCCTGCGTGTATATTAATTTTATTTATTTATTGGAGTTTGTCAAACAAAAAATGAGAACAAGGATAAGACAATAAAAATACAATGACAGGAACGATAGGTACATTAGTGCACTTATGTATGCCCCCTCTAAAGGTAAAGGTAAAGGTTCCCCTCGCACATACGTGCTAGTCGTTGCCGACTCTAGGGGGGCGGTGCTCATCTCCATTTCAAAGCCGAAGAGCCAGCACTGTCCGAAGATGTCTCTGTGGTCATGTGATCGGCATGACTCAACGCCAAAGGCGCACGGAACGCTGTTACCTTCCCACCAAAGGTGTCCCTACTTTTTCTACTTGGATTTTTACGTGCTTTGGAAACTGCTAGTTTGGCAGAAGCTGAGACTAGTAATGGGAGCTCACCCCATTACACGGCAGCACTAGGGATTCGAACCGCCGAACCGCCGACCTTTCGATCGACAAGCTCAGCTGTCTTAGTCCCTGAGCCACTTAAGTATGAAGTAAGGTCCATGGGTGTCCATTTGTGAAGGAAACTGTGAAAATTTGTAGCTGAGGCAACTGAATTAGGTAGGGCATTACAGACTTTGACAAGCAGCAACCTCAGACTTGGTCAACTTGGGTTCAGGATCTCCCCCCCCCAACCCTCATCCCTCCATTGGATCCAACTTTTTCCAGCTCTTTAAGGAGAGCTCTTTTGCTCAACCTAAGGAATAAAATTGTGTTCGTCTACTTGAAAAGGAAGGCCGGATCCACTCGGCACCATCCTAAATTCCAATAATTTAATATTAACCGCTGGCATATCTTCCAAAGTTGGACGTAATAGAGTAGAGTAGGAGTCCCCAACCTTTTGGACCTCAGGGATCGCTAAATTCATAATTTTAAATCCCGTGGACCACTAATATGATCTGCTTAATGACCGGCTGGCTGGGTGTAGTTAGGTAATCATGTGACTGGGTGGCCATGACCAACTTGTTGTCACTCACGTCGAAGGGCACCTCACCGGCCTCTACTCACCCCTCCCCTCCTACTCACTCCTCCCCTGCCTAAATTGCATTAATAGAGGGATACAATCGAGAGCAATCAAGATCAAAATCTCCTTCCCCCTTCTCCCTCTCTTCCACTCTGCAAAAATACCACTCCCTTCTAACCTTCCGCCGCAAGCTTAAAACACATCTATTTATTTGTGCAGGACTGGACTAGAATTTTAATCTTAAATTTATTTTAATGGGGTTTTATCATTTTAATTGTAATTTTTAAATTTTGGCCTATTTAAATAAGTTTTTTAATTAGTGTTTTATCTTGTATTATATTTGTATTTTTATCGGGCTGTAAACCGCCCTGAGTCCTTCGGGAGATAGGGTGGTATAAAAATTTGATTAAATTAATAAATAAATAAATAAATAAATAGCACTGCTGATGTGACCTAGTTGGGTCATGAAATGTCTACAGAAAACCACCAAGCTCAGAGAGCACCAAGGATCCCCCCCACACCATTCAATCCTGGCCTATAAATATTCTCTTCCATTGAAAAGTTATTTGCCGCTTCCCTGGTCCAAAACTAAGGTTTCCATCAGCATTACCCTGATAATTGATTGCCCCTAGAATTATTGAAATATTTTTTTCCCCCTCCGGGTCTCAAGTTTTTTTCTTCAACTGGAAATCACCAGTAGAGCTTCCATGTAGGGATAATCTTAACGTTGTGACCCAGGCCAAGTAGGTAGTACGAAACTCAGTCAGTGTAAAAACAAACAAACTTTTTTCGAACCGCTGAGAATTACTTCATTCTCAGTGTAGTTCAATTAAACTAAAGCAAATTCGTCCCAGCACAATTCCTCAGTCTGGTCTTTCTTGGCAAAAGTTCAGAAGACACCGATATAGAATAGAATAGAATAGAATTTTATTGGCCAAGTGTAATTGGACACACAAGGAATTTGTCTTGGTGCATATGCTCTCAGTGTACATAAAAGAAAAGATACGTTCATCAAGGTACAACATTTACAACACAATTGATGATCAATATATCAATATAAATCATAAGGATTGCCAGCAACAAGTTATAGTCATACAGTCATAAGTGGAAAGAGATTGGTGATGGGAACTATGAAACGATTAATAGTAGTGCAGATTCAGTAAATAGTCTGACAGTGTTGAGGGAATTATTTGTTTAGCAGAGTGATGGCCTTTGGGAAAAAACTGTTCTTGTGTCTTGTTGTTCTGGTGTGCAGTGCTCTATAGCGTCGTTTTGAGGGTAGGAGTTGAAACAGTTTATGTCCAGGATGCGAGGGATCTGCAAATATTTTCACGGCCCTCTTCTTGATTCGTGCAGTATACAGGTCCTCAATGGAAGGCAGGTTGGTAGCAATTATTTTTTCTGCAGTTCTAATTATCCTCTGAAGTCTGTGTTTTTCTTGTTGGGTTGCAGAACCGAACCAGACAGTTATAGAGGTGCAAATGACAGACTCAATAATTCCTCTGTAGAATTGGATCAATTCTATCAATGAAACAAATGCAACGAGACAAAGCTATCAACGTTGTTTTCCGGCAAAGAGCCCAAACGCCATTGCTGGTCTTTTAAGCCTTATGTGAGGGGCCAATCTTGGCCCTACTCCCGAGTTGTCCTCTTTGCTTGAGCTGCTCTTGCCTTCTGGCAGCTCTTCTCATGCATGCATTAGGAACAGGCTCCTCTTGTTCCTCTGCCTCACTATTATCAGTCTCTGGAGGCTCTGGAGTCCACACATCACTCCCCGATGGCCCTGGCCCCACCTCAGCCTCTGACCCTCATCCGGGCCTTCCCCAGTCTCCAGGACTGGCCCACGTTCTTCCTCAGCCTCATTGCTCTCCGACTCCGTTGCCAGCTCCGCAGGCTGCTGGCGGATCACAACACTTAACTCCTTGAATATGATATGTTTTTTTTTCCCCACTTAATATTTCTAACCAAAACATTTCTGCAACTAAATTTGATCTGCTTCATTTAATTTATTGCATTCCACAGCCTCGTTGACTTATGCTGCAGTCTCATTACAAGAGTGACATTCTATTACTTCTGTAGATTCTATAACCAATGAGCAGAATTCCAAAGATTATATCCACTTCAGAAAGCTTCTGTCATTCCAATTAAATCTGTTCTTCCTTATAATGCCTGATTGTTCAACTTGTTCATTCTGGAGCTGAGGCCAAATAATAGACAATACATCATACCTATTATTTTCTTCTCCACATAAATGCCTTTTGATTTTGTAGTTAATATTTCTTTTCTTTTTTTTTTATAAGTAATAGTTTCTCCATCCTTGCCATCCATTCTTCATAATACCAGCCAGCCGTTTGAAGCAGCAGCCAAAAAAGCTAATACAATTCTGGGTGGTATAAACAGAGGCACAGAACCAAGATCACATGAAGTATTAGTGTCACTTGATAAAACCCTAGTAAGACCACACCTGGAATACTGCAATCCCTTTTGGTCACCGTACTACAAAAATGGTATTGAGACTTTGGAAAAAGTTCAGAGAAGAGCAACTAAGATGATCAAAGGCCTGGAGACTAAAAGAGAATTAGGGGTGACATGATAGCAGTCTTCCAGTATTAGAGGGGCTGCCACAAAGAAGAGGGGGTCAATCTATTCTCCAAAGCACCATTCTATTCTACTCTACTCTACTCTACTCTACTCTTATTCTATTCTATTCTATTCTATTCTATTCTACTCTACTCTACTCTACTCTACTCTACTCTACTCTACTCTACTTTACTCTTATTCTATTCTATTCTATTCTATTCTATTCTATTCTATTCTACTTTACTCTACTCTACTCTTATTCTATTCTATTCTATTCTATTCTATTCTATTCTATTCTATTCTATTCTATTCCATTCCATTCCATTCCATTCCATTCTGTATTTTATTATTCTATTCTGTTCTATTCTGTTCTATTCTGTTCTATTCTATTCTATTCTACTCTACTCTACTCTACTCTTATTCTATTCTATTCTATTCTATTCTATTCTATTCTATTCTATTCTACTCTACTCTACTCTACTCTTATTCTATTCTATTCTATTCTATTCTATTCTATTCTATTCTATTCTATTCTATTCTATTCTGTATTTTATTATTCTATTCTATTCTATTCTATTCTATTCTATTCTATTCTATTCTATTCTATTCTATTCCATTCCATTCCATTCTTCTCTTCTCTGTATTATTCTATTCTATTCCATTCCATTCCATTCCATTCCATTCCACTCCACTCCACTCCACTCCACTCCACTCCTTTTCCTTTTCCTTTTCTATCCTATCCTATCCTATCCTATCCTATCCTATCCTATCCTATCCTCCTACAGAGCAAACGATTTCAGGGAATTCTTCTTCTTCTCTCAAGAAATGAATGGTGCCCCCTCAAATCTGGTTTTTCAATCCATTTCAACCTTCAAGTCATTTTTTGTTTGAAATGCCAAGCATTAATATTTTTTTCATGAAATTATTGAAAATCACATACATTTCCTAAAAACTTCATAACTCCAATCCCCAGATTGCACAAGCCGCTTGCAAATATATAACACTCCATACAGGACTTACAACCACAATTGAGCGCAAAATCTATGCTGCTCAGTGAAACATCTGTTAGGTGAGTTTTGCCCCAGTTTGTGACCTTCCTCGCCACAGTTTACTAAGTGAACCGTTGCAGTTGTTAAGTTAGTAACCTGATTGTTAAGTGAATCGGCTTCCCCATTGACTTTGCCTGTCAGAAGGTTGCAAAAGGAGATCATGTGACCCCGTCATAAATACACGACGGTCGCCAAGCATCTGAATTTTGATCGTGGGAATGCAACAATGGTTGTAAGTGTGCAAAATGACCATAAATGACTTTTTTTCAGCCCCTCAAATATTGGAAGACTGCTATCATGTCTCCCCTAGTCCTTCTTTTTATTAAAACTAGACATACCCAGTTCCTGCAACAGTTCTTCAAATGTTTTAGCCTCCAGTCCCTTAATCATCCTGGTTCCTCATCTCTGCACTTTTTCTAGAGTCTCAACATCTTTTTTATAGTGTGGTGACCAGAACTGGATGAATTATTATCATTTAGCGTATTAGTAGACTGGCATTTCTAAACTGTATTTCTAGACCGGGATTCCCTATGCACAGTCACTCATGCCCTTGTCACTTCTCGCCTGGACTACTGCAAGGGGAGCTACATGGGGCTCCCCTTGAAGAGCACCCAGAGGCTCTAGTTGGTCCAGAATGCGGCTGTGCAGGTGATAGAGGGAGCTGCTCGTGGCTCCCATATAACACCTATCCTGCGCAGTCTGCACTGGCTGCCTGTGGTCTTCCGGGTGCACTTCAAGGTGCTGGTTACCACCTTTAAAGCGCTCCATGGCACAGGACCCGGTTATCTACGGGATCGCCTTCTTCCACCGTTTGCCTCCCACCGACCCGTGCGCTCCCATAGGGAGGGTCTCCTCAGGGTGCCGTCAGCCAAACAATGTTGGCTGGTGACTCCCAGGGGGAGGGCCTTCTCTGTGGGGGCCCCTACCCTCTGGAACGAGCTTCCCCCAGGACTTCATCAACTTCCTGATCTCCAGACCTTCCACCGCGAGCTGAAGTCGTATTTATTCTTCCACGCAGGACTGGCATAGAATTATTATTAGTATTTGTAATTTTAAATGGGGTTTTATGGTTTTATGTATTTTAATTTAGGGGCCAAATTTAATAAGTTTTTTAGTACTGTTTTTATTTGTTTTGTATCCATTGATTGTTGATTTTATCTGGCTGTGCACTGCCCTGAGTCCTTTGGGAGAAGGGCGGTATAAAAATTAAATTATTATTAGTAGTATTAGTATTAGTATTAGTATTATTAGTATTTTCATCATTCATATCAGTTCTATCCAAATTCTGACAATTTAATTTGCATCGATTGAGATCATCAGATTGAATAACCGTTGGGACCCTTGTTGTCCATGAACTGTCTCTAAGTTGCTTTTGCTTTAATTGATCTGGTTCATTCAAACACGGAAGAGAAAAAGTCAAGTCCAGTTTCTGGTGTTCTTTTGAAGGATCTCCATTCTGGGTCATGTTGCAGCTAAGAGGAAAACCAGCTCACCAAGAAAGCTTTCCCAAATATTCAGCCTCATGTTATCTCTCTCTGAACTGAGTTCTAAGTCTTCTCAAAAGTTGGATTTTGGAGGCCTGAAAAGGCTTATCTTATTTTTTTTATGAAATGTTTTTAAAAGCAGATACACCAATAGAAAGGGAAAGAGATGGGAGGGAAGGAAGGAAGGAAGGAAGGAAGGAAGGAAGGAAGGAAGGAAGGAAGGAAGGAAGGAAGGAAGGAAGGAAGGAAGGAAGGACAGGGGAAGGAAGGGAAGGAAGGGAAAAGAAAGGAGAGGAGGGAGGAGGGAGGGAGGAGAAAGAAAGAAGGAAACTGGGAGGGACGGAGGGAGGGAGGGAGGGAGGAAGGAAGGAAGGAATGACAGGGAATGGGAAGGGGAAAAGAAAGGAGAGAGGAGGGAGGGAAGGAGGAGAAAGAAAGAAGGAAACTAGGAGGAGGGAGGAAGGAAGGAAGGAAGGAAGGAAGGAAGGAAGGAAGGAAGGAAGGAAGGAAGGAAGGAAGGAAGGAAGGACAGGGAACAGGAAGGAAGGGAAGGGAAGGGAAAAGAAAGGAGAGAGGAGGGAGGGAGGGAAGGAAGGAAGGAAAGAAAGAAAGAAAGTGGAGGGAGGGAGGGAAGGAAGGAAGGAAGGAAGGAAGGAAGGAAGGAAGGAAGGAAGGAAGGAAGGAAGGAAGGAAGGACAGGGAACAGGAAGGGAAGGGAAGGGAAGGGAAAAGAAAGGAGAGAGGAGGGAGGGAAGGAGGAGAAAGAAAGAAGGAAACTAGGAGGGAGGGAAGGAAGGAAGGAAGGAAGGAAGGAAGGAAGGAAGGAAGGAAGGAAGGAAGGAAGGAGGAAGGAAGGAATGACAGGGAATGGGAAGGGAAAAGAAAGGAGAGAGGAGGGAGGGAAGGAGGAGAAAGAAAGAAGGAAACTAGGAGGAGGGAAGGAAGGAAGGAAGGAAGGAAGGAAGGAAGGAAGGAAGGAAGGAAGGAAGGAAGGAAGGAAGGAAGGAAGGACAGGGAACGGGAAGGAAAAGGGGAAGGGGAAGGGGAAGGGGAAGGGGAAGGGGAAGGGGAAAAGAAAGGAGAGAGGAGGGGAGGGAAGGGGAGGGGAAGGAGAAAAGAAAGAAAGAAACTGGGAGGGAGGGAGAAGGAGAAGGGGAAAGAGAAAGAAAAGAGAGAGGAAGGGAGGAAAGGAACAAAGGAAAATAAAAGAATCGAGTAAATAAAGAATTTGCAAATGTGAGCAGATTACGACTTGCAATGAATAATTAAGGCTAATTGCTGGGGACCAGCAGTTCAATTCTAGAAGTTGAAGTCCACACATCTTAAAGTCGCCAAGTTTGGAAAAAAATACTGGTACAGTACCTAGTATATATCTTGGGGGGACTGAAATGTTCCTTTACTAGGTTTTCACCCGACATTAAGTCCCAGTTTCCTAAACTATTGTTTATTGAATAACCCAAATCATAGTTTATTGAATAAGCCATTGCTGGCTGGCTTCATACAATACATTAAATCCAAGCTCCTTTTTGACTGAGCTATGTACCTAAGATGTGCATCTAATTACAGTTTCTCCTCCATCAACCAATAAAGAATTTCAGAGTCTTCAGACTAGAGAATCAGCGGACTAAAAGTTTTTCTAATGCAAACAGTCTTTTTAAATAGAAAAAAATTCTCTCCAATGTACCATCCTTAAAATACTGTATACATATGCCAACTGTTTAATGGGACCTAACGTTAGTGGCTATAATAAGAAAACCATAGCAAGTGAGGTTAAATGTTAGCTTCTTTGACTTTTACCACCTGTACATGCAGGAGATTAAAAAAAATCCAGTATTTTTTCTCTGGTTTTCTCTCTCCCTCTTACAAAAAAAAAAGTAACTTAAAAATAGTAAAGAGTGGGTAAATTTAAATTGGCAGGTATTAATTACCTGGTCAGCAGGTGATGCTAGGATTTTGACACTGTGTAGGCAGAGGAAGGGAAATTCTGACTTATCCTTAATCACACACATTTATCTTCTGTTCATTATTTTCATGACATAAAGAGAAGAAGGATATTCATATCAAGAACATAACCTACCAGCCAGTCCTGCTAACTAGCACATGTTTTATTGGGTTGAACTTTTAGGTATAAAGATCTTAGTGATTTGTCCGCCTCCTCTGATCAACCACAGGAAGAGATAATACTTGGCTGACAACTCAATTTGAGAGCTTCCCCAGCTATTAGAATACAGAGTATAGATTAAGAGAGTGGGAAATGGACCTTAGAGGTCTTCTAATCCAACCCCTTGCTCAAGCAGGAGACCCCCATACCATTCCAGACAAGTTTCTATGGAGATTCTCAGTCATCCAGGTCCTGGTTGTCCCAAAGATGCTTTTTCAAGAGGCTACTGGACTTTCTGGGTTTTTTTTGAAGACGTTTCGCTTCTCATCCAAGAAGCTTCTTCAGCTCAACCAAGAAGCTTCTTCAGCTCAGAGCTGAAGTAGCTTCTTGGATGAGAAGCGAAAGGTCTTCAAAGAAAAACCAGAAAGTCCAGTTGCCTCTTGAAAAAGCATCTTTGGGACATTCCAGACAAATGGTTGTCCAGTCTCTTCTTAAAAACCTCCACTGATGGAGCACCCACAACTTCTGGAGGCAAGGCGTTCCACTGGTGAATTGTTCTCAGTGAGGGCATCATCACAGAGTCTCGAAAGCCTGATCCAGGAACCATATCTTGCCATCATTTAACAGGATGTCCCAAAAGATGAAGGGCACTGATGGCGAACTTTTTTGGCACCGAGTGCCAAAAAGGGAGTATGCGCGTGTCTGGGTGGCAACCCAGAAGACGAGCAGCCCAGGGCACATGCGCGCACCCAAAAAATAAACTTCTGGTTTCAACTACTGAACTTCCAGTTTCAGCCAGCTATCTTCTGGGTTTCTGTTGCAAAGTGTTGTGTCTCGTCCGATCTCACCACAGCCGGGGCCTTCTTATCTGCTTCCGAACACGGAGGAATGTCCTAGTATGCCTCCCGGCCCCAGCCCTGGCTCCATGCCCAGACAAGCTGAAGAGGAGGAAGTATCTCCAGCCCCCAGCTCTGGCTCCATGCCCAGGCAAACGGAGCAACTAGACCCCTCCCCCTCCTCCACAGCATGTGAGCCTGAGGAAAGTTTATTTCCAACAGCTGCTGATTGGAGTGACCCTCGCATCAGAAGACTGGATAGGCGGAGGCATCAGAAGGAAGGGAGGGGCAGGCCTTAATGAGTGCTGAGTCATGGAGCCACACCCCATGGCCTATATAAAGGATCTGCTTTCTGGCATTCTCTGAGTCAGGCAAAGTCTAAACATATCTTGCTGAAGTCACTTTCTGGTCTCCCGCCTGCCCTGAGGACTTTGCTAGGACTTTGGCAGAGCTGCAGAGGCACGCCTGATTCGGATTTCCCTGACCCGGCCGTCAGCGGAGGAGTGGGACACGACACAAAGATCAACTGGCCAGCGCGCATGCTCACGTGGGAAAATGGAAGACGAGCTCTTCTAGTTTCCAGCACTGCCACATGCAAAAAGGCCAGTTGATCGTTGCACGTCCATGTGCGCCAGAAATCCAGAAGAGGAACAGGCTCCCACTTTTGGGATATGGACAACTGGACATATGTTAGACCTGAAGAGAAGGGCCTGGGAAGAACAACCTGACAGCTACCTTACAAGGAGCAATGGGGAGGCTCATAAAAAGCAACGGGTGGACACGCACCACAGGAAGATCCAAATTGGAAACAAGGAGGAATTTCCTGACAGTGAGAATGAATAATCCGTGGAACAAAGTTGTGGGTGCTCCATCGCTGGAGGTTCTCAAGAAAAGATTGGACAACCATGTGTCTGGGATACCGTGTTTCCCCGAAAATAAGACCCTGTCTTATTTTTTTTTATTTTTTTTGAAACCTGAAATAAGTGCTTGGCCTTATTGCCATGCGCTCAAAAGCCCAATTGGGCTTATTATCAGGGGATGTCTTATTTTGGGTGAAACAGGGTAGTATAAGGACTCCTGACTTAGTCAGGGGATTGGACTAGAACAGGGGTCTTGTTGTGTCTTCAGCTCCCGAGCCTGGCCTCCAGGCGGAGAGTGACTCAGAGAGCGAGGGGGAAGAGCCGACAGGGCTTCCCTCTGCAGGATCTTCCTCTCTGGCTCCGCTCCAGGTCCCAGAGGCAGGCCAGGTGGAGGAGATGATGAGACCTCTTTCTCCCGCACCTTCCCCCCACCAGGCAATGCCTCAAGATCCAGTTGCTGACAATCAGTCCTGGTTAAATCCCAGGCATCACAGAAAGAAGAGGTGGGAACAACAAAAGAAGGGGTGGGGCAGGCCGAGATAGTGCTGAGTCACGGAGCCACACCTCACAGGGTAAAAAAGCAGGAGGAGCTGCTCTAGAGCTTATTGTGACGGACAAAAATTGACTCTTGGAAACTTTGGCTGCAATATTTGAGACTAAGAATTTGGCTTCTGGATTTCTGTTTATTTTTGAACTCTTGATTGCTCCAGCAACGACCTGCAGCTACGCTGGCTTCTGAGGAGATAAGAGAACTTGGCAGGCAATCACAGGTTCATTGCCAGAACTGATATCTGTTATAGGAATAAATTGCTGGCAAATATAGTCAGCTCGCATGTCTTCTTGGTTGTGGTTGGGGGTGGGACAGAAAAGGTCTCCAACCTTGGTCCCTTTAAGACTTGTGGACTTCAACTCCCAGAGTTCCTTAGCCAGCTTTGCTGGCTGAGGGACTCTGGAAGTTGAAGTCCACAAGTCTTAAAGGGACCAAGGTTGGAGACCCCTGGACTAGAAGACCTTCAACGTCCCTATGATTCTACGACTTATAGCTTGCCCATCATTAGCCATCCAGTTCATCTAGCAATGAAATAAGACTCTGGAGATTGTTCTGTGGTTGAATTTGCACAGAATCATGGCCTCTTGGAGTTGTCTTTTGAATCAAAGCTCCGTTTTCTTTCTTGTGCATGGATGGATCAGCAAACGGATCCATCCCAGAAGGAATTTTCTAAGATCAAAAATGTAAATATCGGAAGATTAAGAGAAATGATACAGCATCCATCCATCAGCCCACTTGAAGATTACTTCTATTGGGCAGATATCGGACTGATATCGTCGGGTAGACCAATGGGAAATTGGAGTGATCTACCATCTCTGCTGAGAATCTTCCTCTTCTTCACTCCGTTCAAACTGACAATTATAAGAAGTTCAGAATGTGAAGGGTTGCTAAGTTTTCCTTCCTACTCGTTCTACCGTTCTCTTCCATGTCACCTTTTAGGTTGCAAACCGTGCTGGTAGGGAGTGGAGTTTGCTCTCTATTTATGTACCAGTGGCTTGCCTTCTCAGTGGTTGCCTGATTAGGCTATTGTGGACTGAGCAGGCAGTTCCTTGATGGGGGCATTGTTTACTGCTTGATTGTTGGTCTAGTGTTAAACTTGGTGGTAATCTCTGCTTATCTGGGTGTTGATTGCTGGAGAGAAGGTGAGAGAGAAGAGCAAAGCCCACTCCCTTCTAGCACTGATGATGTTCCCTACTTGGGGAATGAAACATCTGTAAGCTTAAAAATAAAGGTAAAGGTTCCCCTCGCACATACGTGCTAGTCGTTACTGACTCTAGGGGGCAGTGCTCATCTCCGTTTCAAAGCCAAAGAGCCAGCGCTGTCCAAAGACGTCTCCGTGATCATGTGGCCGGCATGACTCAACGCCAAAGGCGCACGGAACGCTGTTACCTTCCCACCAAAGGAAGGTATTCCCTATTTTTTCTACTTGCATTTTTATGTGCTTTCGAAATTGTTAGGTTGGCAGAAGCTGGGACAAGTAACAGGAGCTCACCCCGTTACACGGCAGCACTAGGGATTCGAACCGCCGAGCTGCCGACCTTTCGATCGACAAGCTCAACGTCCTAGCCCCTGAGCCACCGTGTCCCACTGTAATCTGTAATCTGTAAATTTAGAGAGCACCAAAGACCCCACAGTCCTCCTCCTCCTCCTCCTCCTCCTCCTCCTCCTCCTCCTCCTCCTCCGTTCTAACACTGATGATGTTACCTAGTTGAGTAATGAAGCATCCTCAAGAAAACAACCAACCTCAGACAGCATCCATCGTCTGAAACTGGAAATCCTTGATTTTTCTGCCTTTGTCCAGTCTCCCTTCCATCCTTCTTTCCCCAGTCCTTGATCACAGTTGCCAAGCTGGCAATCACTTTTTCAAGCATTTCTCCATCTTCCCTGGCTTTCTACTTTCCTGCCGCTGCCAAGAAGGTATGTGAAAATAAATAAGTTGGGCTGGGATTTTTTTTGTCCCTTGTTTCATAACCTCACACTTTGCCAGAGCTGTGATTCCCCTGGAGATGTGTGCATCAAAAGGGATTTTCAAACACCTTTTGAAGAGGGACAATTGACACAAAGCAATTGTGGGTCTGTAAAAGATTTGCTGAGCCAGGCCTTCAATTTTTTCTCCTATTTAAACCCCTCCTCTCTTCCCTCTTGTCAAAAGTGATCTCAAACATTCAGCGTGATGCAGCCTTCGGTCCTCTGCGCACCCCTGTTAAACAGGTTGTTACTTTCACTGCCCTAGAAATGCAAATCACTCAGGCCAAATCCTCATGAGAATTAGGTCAACAGCTGTGCAAAATATGATCCTATATGTTATTTACTTGGACAGTCCAAAGCAGGGGTCTCCAACCTTGGCAATTTTAAGACTTGTGGACTTCAACTCCCAGCAAAGCTGGCTGAGGAACTCTGGGAGTTGAAGTCCACAAGTCTTAAAGCTGCCAAGGTTGGAGAGCCCTGTTCTAAAGCTTTGCTGGCTGAGGAATTCTGGGAGTTGAAGTCCACAAGTCTTCAAGTTGCCAAGGTTGGAGACCTCTGGTCCAAAGAGTCTATAACCATGATAGCGAACCTATGGCATGTTATATATAACCATGATAGCGAACCTATGGAACCTATTTGCTTCTCATCCAAGAAGCTTCTTCAGCTCTGTTTTTCTTTGAAGATGCTTCGCTTCTCATCCAAGAAGCTTCTTCAGCTCTATTGTTCTTTGAAGACATTTTGCTTCTCATCCAAGAAGCTTCTTCAGCTCAGTTTTTCTTTGAAGATGCTTCACTTCTCATCCAAGAAGCTTGTTCAGCTCTGTTTTTCAATGAAGACTTTTTGCTTCTCATCCAAGAAACTTCTTCAGCTCAGTTTTTCTTTGAAGATGTTCCGCTTCTCATTCAAGAAGCTTCCACAATTTCTGGAGGCAAGCTCATTCATTGGCTAATCGTTCTCACTGTCAGGACATATCTCCTTATTTCTAAGTTAGTGTTCGCCTTTGATTAGTTTCCATCCGTTGTCTTTTTTTGTCCTGCCTGCCTGCCTTCAGGTGCTTTAGAGATGGTGCAAGACCATGCCTGCCGTGTCCCACTCCTCCTCTGACGGCCGGGTCGGGGAAGTCCGTATCAAGCGTGCCTCTGCAGCTCTGCCAAAGTCCTAGCAAAGTTCTCAAGGCAGGCAGGAGACCAGGAAGTGACTTCAGCAATCCAAGTTAGACTTTGCCTGACTCAGAGAATGCCAGAAAGCAGATCCCTTATATAGACCATGGGGTGTGGCTCCATGACTCAGCACTTATCCAGGCCTGCCCCTCCCTTCCTTTTGCTGATGTCGCCTATCCATTCTCCGGAAGCGAGAATCTCTCCAGGCTCCAGATGTTGGCAATTCACATTCCTCAGGCTCACATGCTGTGGGGGAGGGGGAGGGGTCTAGTTGCTCCATTTGCCTGGGCATGGAGCCAGGGCTGGGGGCTGGAGGCACGTCAGACCCTTCGTCTTGTTCGGCCTGTCTGGGCATGGTGCCAGGGCTGGGGCCTGGAGGCATGCCAGGACATTCCTCAGCGTTCAGCAAGAGATAAAAGGGACCCGGCTGCGGGGAAAGCGAGCGAGACACAACAATGCCTGTGTCAAACGTGCTCTAACTTAGACGTTTAGGAAAGAAAGACCCTCGACTCCATTTGGTTGAGGTGAATGGTTCTTTTACTAAAGTTAAGTGGTTGCAGCGAAAGTTAAGCGAGATCTGAGTATTCCAGCACAAAGGTTACCCTTTTGCTCCTAGTCCCAAAGGTCCTTTTTAGGAGGCATCTGGACATTCTTGATTTTTCTTTTGAAGACATTTTGCTTCTCATCCAAGAAGCTTCTTCAGCTCTGACAGGACAGTGGGGAATGGAAGGATCTGTATTCCTTGCAGACAGCTGGTCATCATTGAGTAATTGTTGAGTCTGTCATTTGCATGTCTATAACTGTCTGGTTCGCTTCTGCAACCCAACAAGACAGACACAGACTTCAGAGGATCATTAGAATTGCAGAAAAAACAATGGCTACCAACCTGCCTTCCATGGAGGACCTGTATACTGTATGAGTCAAAAAGAGGGCTGCAAAAATATTTACAGACCCCTCACATCCTGGACATAAACTGTTTCAACTCCTACCCTCAAAACGACACTATAGAGCACTGCACACCAACACAACTAGACACAAAAACAGTTTTTTTCCTGAAGGCCATCACTCTGCTAAACAAATAATTCCCTCAACACTGTCAAACTATTTACTAAATCTGCACTACTATTAATCTCCTCATCGTTCCCATCACCAATCTCTTTCCACTAATAATGCACCTTGATGAAGGTATCTTTTCTTTTATTTGCACTGAGAACATATGCACCAAGACAAATTCCTTGTGTGTCCAATCACACTTGGCTAATAAAAAAATTCTATTCTATTCTATTTGCATCCTTTTAGAGAGTTTATCTGTGTCCTCAGGGTCACCTGAGTGGTGCTCCTGGTTCCTTGTAGTCTGTAATTTTTCTTCTGGGAACCCATTCCTACTCCCCTCCCATTTCAAGGGTGTTCATCCCAAATTGTATAGTTAAAAGTCTGAGAATCTCTACAGAGTTTTCCTCCTTTGTCTGCCCCTCTTCCTCCCTTGATCAGTCCCCCAGTGTCCAATTGCAAGCCGTTTAGATGTTCTGGGAACTGCTTTGAAGCCTGGCACCTTCTGATGTAGTTTCACTTTCTGTTCCCAGGCTAGCTGTCCTTGGTGGCTGGTTTATTCCGGTTTTGGCACCCGTGGTTCTAGTCAACCTGTCACACTTCCTCCGTTGGTCTTTCTCTTTCCCTACCCAACTTTCACTTCTCCAAATGCTTTTCCCCACCCTTCCCTGTATCTTATGGCAGGAAGACTGTTAAAGACTACTTTAGCTTTAATTGCAATAATACTAGAGCAACTAATAGATTTAAACTTAATGTCAACCGCTTTAATCTAGATTGCAGAAAAGATGACTTCTGTAACAGAATCATCAGTGCTTGGAACACTTTACCTGACTCTGTGGTCTCTTCTCATAATCCTAAAAGCTTTAACCAAAAACTTTCTACTATTGACCTCACCCCATTCCTAAGAGGACCATAAGGGGCGTGCATAAGCGCACAAACGTGCCTACCGTTCCTGTCCTATTGTTTTTCTTTTCTTCTTCCTATATCTATGCTTATACCTCCTTATATTTACTCATATATGTGTTTATATACTATATAATCTTTTGTATGATACCTGTTCTGTTTCCCTTCCCCCAATACTCCCAGCAAAGAGTCCGTCAGAGGCCTTCCTTTTTTTTCCCTTTTATTTACATAGATACATGTCCTGGCCACGTCTACCCACGGGCCTGCCAAGTTTTTGGAGATAACGAGGAAATTATAGATAAGGCCAGAATTACTCACGAATATATTCTTCCCTCCATGAATTAGCTCGCGCCAAATTCATTGCTTTGTCCAAGACAAAAAACCAGGAAGTCCCGCCTCCTATTTATAGTCTCTGCAGATGTCACTGCATGACAATTATGACTTGGCTTTGTCCCAACTCTTCCGCTGCTGCGCACGCCGATCAAGTCTTCGTAATCTTGCGTCCCTCCAAAACTGTTCTTGGGGCGTTGCCAAATCAGAAGAAGGCCCGGGAGAATCAGGCCTTGCCGGCCCCTCCCTTTGAGTGGGTGCCAGGGAGGGAGAGGGCTCAAGAGAAGCAGGGCTTGCCAGGTCTTCTCCCTCATTTTCTGAATCATCCGAGTCCAGGAGTCTGGGTCCAGGAACCTGGGTCACAACAATACCTACATATATTGTTGTGACAAAATAAAATAAATAAATAAATAAATAAAAAGCCAGCGAAACAAAGAAGGTGAAGATGACAGACTTGATAGTGCCTCCCCCCTCTTCCGTAGGATCAGCCCAATTAGAGCCCAACTCTGATTGGATCCAACTGGCTCAATTTGACAGATGCCTAGAGTAATCCTTGCAGCAACTCTTCCTCAACCTCTCCTTGTCAAGAAGGGATTTGATCACCACAAAACCGGATTTGTTGGCTAGCTATTTGCAGATGCCGCAAAAGTGAGGAAATACACCTTTTTTGCTTTTCTTATAGCCGGTGGGCAAATCTGTGCTCTGTCAGATTCACCCTTTGTCGTCCTCCAGCAATGCTCAAGGCATCTCCTCTGATCTTTCATGTCCTGAAACTCGTAGCAAAACCCAGGATTCTTGATCACAAAGAGCCAACACAAGGATGGTTTGATCCGAGACCATCATTATCTGCTCCTTCCAGGCAACAAGTAAAAACTCAGCACGAATCAATTAAGGCTATCAATCACATGCAGCAGAGTGATCAAACTATCAAACGGTCCGCACCTCCTGTTTCTGTGAGGTAGGTGATATTTAACCAATGAGAAGGATACCATCAATCTCTACAAGGCTTTGTAGGCCGCATGGATCTTTTGTTGGGACCCAGGGCCCAAGTAGGTAGTAGTAGACGCACTCAGTTCAAAAACAGACTTTATTAGAACAGCTGAGAATTAACTCATTCTCTGCGCAGTCCAAACTAAATCAAAGCAAATTCTTCCTAACACAATTCTTCAGTCTTATCACCAACCTTGGTCTAATTAGGCAAACTGCCAAAGGCTTTTCTTGGCAAAAGTTCAAAAGCAGAAGACACCGACAAGAAATAAATGCAGCAAGACAAAGAGCAAGGCTATCAATGTTGTTTTCCGACAAAGAGCCCAAATGCCGTTGCTGGTCTTTTAAGCCTTATGTGTGGCTCTGGAGTCCACACATCAGTCGTCCTTTTTGCTTGAGCTGCTCTTGCCTTCTGGCAGCTCTTCTTATGCGTGCATTACGAACAGGCTCCTCCTGTTCCTCTGCCTCACTACTGTCAGCCTCTGGAGGCTCTGGAGTCCACACATCAGTCCCTGAGGGCCCTGGCCCTACCTCTGCCTCTAATGCAGAGAACTCATCCCGGCCTTCCCCAGCCTCCAGGACTGGCCCATGTTCTTCCTCAGCCTCATCGCTACCCGACTCCGTTGCCAGCTCTGCAGGCTGCTGGTGGACCACAACACCTCTGTCGGCCAGGTGATGTCTCTGCTTTTGAGCATGCTGCCTAAGTTTGCCATGGCTTTCCTCCCAAGGAACAAACATCCTTTAATTTCATGACTGGAGTTGCCGTCTGTGATGATCTTGGAGCCCAGAAACACACAATCTGTTATTGTTGCATGTCTTCCCCTTTTATTTGCCAGGGGATGGTCTCGGATACCCTGTGATGGGCAAGGATGATGGTGGTATGCTGAAAAGATTCATCTCCTCCTCCTTCTCCTCCTTCTTGCCTTAGTTCATATGTGAATAATCCTCATGTTATCTTCCCACTGCTGTTCCTTTGCACAGTCGTTCCTTGGCACACAACCTACACTCAGCACATAGCTACTCATCTATAAGCCCCACGTGGACTTTGTGTTGTTAACCCAATGCTGCCTTTGCTCCGAATTCACTGCATCATCCTTCCCCATCACTAGCTAAGGTCAACTAGCGAAGCATTCCTGGCAGTGGTGAAATCTAAATTTCTTTCCTACCGGTTCTGTGGGCATGGCTTGGTAGGCGTGGCTTGGTGGGGGGATCATGTGACTGGCTGGGCATGGCTATGTAACCATGTGACTGGGGGAATCAAAAGACAGAAACTCACTAACAATGTCCTGCTGAAGAAGGGTTGGATTAGATGACCTCCAGGTCCCTTCCAGCCCTGGATTATCCTCTGAAGCTGTGTCTAGTGCCAGGTTTGTAGTCCTTCCTTCCTCTCCTTTTTCCTCCCTCCCTCCCTCCCTCCCTCCCTCCCTCCTTCCTTCCTTCCTTCCTTCCTTCCTTCCTTTCTCTCTCTTTTCTCTCTCTCTCTCCCTCTCTTTCTTTCAAAAAGAAAAAGGGAGGACCCCTTGCAGGGACGTGCTGAGGAATTTGGAAGGTATTTGCACGATAAAACCGCTCAGATCCGGGACGGGCTGGATGCCAATTGGGTGGATTCAGACGGGATGAGGCAGGCAGGTCTTGAGAATATTGTTTGGGCGGAGTTCGACTCTGTGAGTCCCAAAGACATGGACAGGATACTCGGGAGGTTGAATGCTATCACATGTTTATTGGACCCGTGTCCCTCCTGGCTGGTGCTGGCTACTCAGGAGGTTACACGAGGCTGGCTCTAGGGAATCATTAGTGCTTCTTTGATGGAGGGACTCTTCCCAGCCGCCTTGAAAGAGGCGGTGGTGAGGCCCCTCCTTAAGAAGCCTTCCCTGGACCCGGCAATTTTGGCTAATTATCGTCCTGTCTCCAACCTTCGCTTTGTGGCAAAGGTTGTTGAGAGTGTGGTGGCATGGCAGCTTCCCCGGTACCTGGATGAAACCGTCTATCTAGACCCGTGCCAGTCCAGCTTCAGGCCTGGGTACAGCACTGAGACGGCTTTGGTCGCATTGGTTGATGATCTCTGGAGGGCACGGGACAGGGGTTGTTCCTCTGTTCTTGTCCTGTTGGATCTGTCAGCGGCGTTTGATACCATCGACCATGGTATCTTGCTGCGACGGTTGGAGGGTTTGGGGGTGGGGGGCACCGTTTTTCGGTGGTTCTCCTCCTACCTCTCCGACCGTTCGCAGATGGTGTTGACAGGGGGGCAGAAGTCGACCGCTGGGCAACTCACTTGTGGGGGTGCCGCAAGGGTCGATCCTCTCCCCTCTCCTGTTCAACATCTATATGAAGCCGCTGGGGGCGATCATCCATGGATTCGGGATGAGTTGTCAACTGTACACTGATGATACTCAGCTGTACATCTCCACCCTGAACCACCCCAACGAAGCCGTTGATGTGATGACTCGGTGCCTTGAGGCCGTTTGGGTCTGGATGAGGACGAACAGACTTTGGCTCAACCCATCCAAGACAGAGTGGCTGTGGATACCAGCATCCTGGCACAATCAGCTAATTCCATCGCTGACTGTGGGGGGTGAATCTTTGGCCCCCAGGGAATCGGTGCACAATTTAGGCGTTCTCCTGGATGCACGGCTGTCTTTAGAAGACCATTTGACAGCCGTTGCCAGGGGAGCTTTTTATCAGGTTCGCCTGATTCGCCAATTGCGCCCTTTCCTGGATCGGGACTCGTTATGCACAGTCACTCATGCCCTCGTTACTTCCTGTCTGGATTACTGTAATGCTCTCTACATGGGGCTCCCCTTGAAGAGCACCAGGAGGCTCCAACTGGTACAGAATGCGGCCGCGCGGGGGATTGAGGGAGCGCCTCATAGCTCCCATGTAACACCTCTCCTGCGCAGGCTGCACTGGTTACCGGTGGTTTTCCAGGTGCAATTCAAGGTTTTGGTTATCACCTTTAAAGCCCTCCATGGCATGGGACCGGGATATCTACGGGACCGCCTGCTGCCGCCAGTTACCTCCCATCGACCAGTGTGCTCTCATAGGGAGGGCCTCCTTAGGGTGCCATTGGCCAACCAATGTCGGCTGGCGGCCCCCAGAGGAAGAGCGTTCTCTGTGGCGGCTCCGGCCCTATAGAATGATCTACCTGTGGGACTACATCTTCTCCCTGATCTTCGGACCTTTAAGCGCAAGCTCAAAACCTTTTTTTTTCATCAAACGGGGCTGGCCTAATGATTAATTTTAATATTGAGGGATTTTAGTGGTTTTTTTAAGGGGTTTTAATTTATTTATTAACTTTTATTCAGTAATTTTAACATGCAGCTTATTGAATTAGATTTTTAATTGAATATTGTATTTTAAAATTTTTTGATATCTATGTTTTATTTATGCTGTACACCGCCCTGAGTTCTCGGAGAAGGGCGGTATAAAAATACGAATAAATAAATAAATAAATAAATAAATAATAATAATAAAAAAAACAGACCCGCCCACCAACACCCATTTTTGGCCTACACCCCCCATTTTTGGCCTACACTCCTTGTTTTTGGCCTAACAGCGAGGAACTTGTGTTTCAGTCAAAATAAAGCACATTCCAGCCAGCCACGTCAAGGTCATTTCCATGCAGTCCTACAGTGGCCGGAGGGAAAGATCTCTACAACCCGTGGAATTGTTTCATTGGAGAATGTGACTGATGACACACCTTGGGGGACGGCGAAAGAAGGTCAGAGCCAGTCACGATTTAAGTGGGGGTCAGAGTTTGCTTCACTTGGTTCGTGCCAACATGGCGCTCCTAATAAATAACTGGATTTCTTTTGAAGCTTGGCTCAAGGCTCATGCTTTAATTAGGACATTGGACGGAACCGTGACAACTAACTCACTGTGTAAAGATTTTTGATATCTCCATCTGCATTGTTGTCAAAATTGGGGACATCCAACTCACCTTTTGCTTTTACTGGGGTCTAGTACAACTCGCCGTTACCAACTCATCACAGCCTTCTTGCCATGGCCAACTCCCTATGGCCATCTCAATGCAGCCAAGTTGTCACAGTCATTTTGCCATAGCCAGTCCACCACAGCCATCTCACCATAGCCATCTAGTCTCAACTGACTCCCCACAGGACAACTCGGTCTGGACAATTCCAAGCTGTTGTGTCTCGTCCGATCTCACCACCACAGCCGGGGTCTGCTTATCTGCTTCCGAACGCTGAAGAATGTCCTGGCATGCCTCCTGGCCCCAGCCCTGGCTCCATGCCCAGACAGGCTGAGGAGGGGGCATCTCCCGGCCCCAGCCCTGGCTCCATGCCCAGACAGGCGGAAGAGGAGGAAGTATCTCCAGCCCCCAGCTCTGGCTCCATGCCCAGGCAAACGGAGCAACTAGACCCCTCCCCCTCCTCCACAGCATGTGAGCCTGAGGAAGGTCTATTACCAACAGCTGCCGATTGGAGTGACCCTCGCTTCAGAAGAATTGATAGGCGGCGGTGTCAGAAGGAAGGGAGGGGCAGGCCTGGATAAGTGCTGAGTCATGGAGCCACACCCCATGGCCTATATAAAGGATCTGCTTTCTGGCAGTCTCTGAGTCAGGCAAAGTCTAAACGTATCTTGCTGAAGTCACTTTCTGGTCTCCTGCTTGCCCTGAGGACTTTGCTAGGACTTTGGCAGAGCTGCAGAGGCACGCCTAATTCGGATTTCCCTGACCCAGCCATCAGCGGAGGAGTGGGACACGACACAAGCGGGATAATGCAATGCGATAAATTGCACTGTTTCTTTGACATTATTTCTATTTTTGATAATGAAAATAATGTCGAAGTGGCTGATAACGTTTATCACGTTGAATTACAGAATAGCCTTGTGCTGTAGCAAGTTGGCCACAGTGAATTATCCTGCAGCAAGTTGTTCCATGCCACTTTTATTGTGTTTGATCAACGTTCATTGACTCTGGTAGAATTAGCATTTGGAGGTTCTGATTGGGAATAATGGGGACTGGAATCTACTATTGACCTGACCCCATTTCTAAGAGGTCTATAAGGGGCGTGCATAAGACATAAACATGCCTACCATTCCTGTCCTATTGTTTCCTTTCATTATATCCAATTAATATAGTTATTACATACTTACGCTCATATATATGCTTATATATTATATAGTTACTTTCATGCTTATGCTTATATATACTGTGTGACAAAATAAATAAATAAAATAAATAAAAATTATCTTGTGTGAATTTTCAGGAGGCAACTGGACTTTCTTGTATTTTTCTTTTGAAGACGTTTCGTGTTGTGCCTCGCTCACCCCCCTCTCCATAGCCGGGCCCCTCTCATCTCCTGTTATCTCAGCCAGGGACTGATAGTGCAGACGAACCGGCCTGGCATGCCTCCAGCCCTCAATCCTGGCACCATGCCCGGACAGACCGAGCAAATAAACCCCTCCCCCACAGCATGTGAACATGAGGAGCCTGAAGCCAGTCACGAGCTGGAATTGCCAGCAGCTGGAGGATGGACGGATCCACGCTTCCGGAGAATGGAGAGGCGACGTCAGCAAAAGGAAGGGAGGGGCAGGCCTGGATAAGTGCTGAGTCATGGAGCCACACCCCATGGCCTATATAAAGGATCTGCTTTCTGGCATTCTTTGAGTCAGGCAAAGTCTAATCTGGATTGCTGAAGTCACACCTTGGACTCCTGCCTGCCCTGAGAACTCTGACAGAACTTTGGCAAAGCTGCAGAGGCTTCGCGGCCACGCTTGATACCGACTTCCCTGACCCAGCCGTCAAGAGGAGGAATGGGACACAACATTTCGCTTCTCATCCAAGAAACTTCTTTAGCTCTGGCTGGATGGTGGGGAATGGAAGGATTGATATTCCTTCCAGACAGCTGGTCATTTGCATCCTTTTAGAGGGTCATTGAGGCCACTTGGAGTTTTGTCTGTGTCCTCAGGGTCACCTGAGTAGTGCTCCTAGTTCCTGTAGTCTGCAATTTTTTCCCCCTCTGGAAATGCACTCCTACTCCCCCACCATTCAAAGGGTGTTTATCCCGAATTGTATCACTAAAAGTCTGTAGAGATTCTCACTCATCCAGGTCATGGTTGTCCCAAAGGTGCTTTTTTAAGAGCACCTTCGGGACAACCATGACCTGGATGATTGAAAATCTCTACAGACATTTCATGTGAAGGTAAGAAATATAACAGCCAAGCAGAGAAAGCTAACTCTGCTCTAATCCCTAAACGTCTGGACTTTTTGCCAAAATGTTGTTTTATAATATATGTAAAAAGGATGTTGTAAAAAGGATGTTGAGACTCTAGAAAGAGTGCAGAGAAGAGCAACAAAGATGATTAGGCGACTGGAGGCTAAAACATATGAAGAACGGTTGTAGGAACTGGGTATGTCTAGTTTAATAAAAAGAAGGACTAGGGGAGACATGATAGCAGTGTCCCAATATCTCAGGGGTTGCCACAAAGAAGAGGGAGTCGGGCTGTTCTCCAAAGCACCTGAGGGTAGAACAAGAAGCAATGGGTGGAAACTGATCAAGGAAAGAAGCAACTTAGAACTAAGGAGAAATTTCCTGACAGTGAGAACAATTAACCAGTGGAACAACTTGCCTGCAGAAGTTATGAATGCTCCAACACTGGAAATTTTAAAGAAAATGTTGGATAGCCATTTGTCTGAAATGGTGTAGGGTTTCCTGCCTGGGCAGGGGGTTGGACTAGAAGACCTCCAAGGTCCCTTCCAACTCTGATATTATTATTATTATTATTATTATTATTATTATTATTATTATTATTATTATTATTATTATTATTATTATTATTATTATTATTATACCGCTGACACCTGTCACAGGCTCTGTTGATGTTCCTTGAGTCGGGGAATGGCTGTTAATTACTACGGCTGCATTACGTTGGATGCCAAAAACAATTGGCTGTTCCTTATCCAAGTAAGCTATTGCATGGACCCCATAAAGATGAAGAATGGAGAGTCGGTAGATATTATCCAGCTGAAACCAGAAAAAAGGAACAGATGCCTATAGAAGAGATTATTTGTAGCTCAGGTTTGAACTGTGGGGTCCTTGGTGCTCCCTGAGCTTGGTGGGTACCTTGCAGAAGTTTCATGACCCAACTAGATAAACATCAGCAGTGATAGAAATGAGTGGGGCTTGTGGATAGGAGGAGATGAGGAGGAGGAGGAGGAGGAAGAGGAGGAGGTGGTGGTGGATGACTGTGGGGTCCTTATGGTTCCCTGAGCTTGATTGTTTTCTTGCAGACATTTCATGACCCAACTAGATAACACCATCAGACCTGGTGGGGTTTGCAGAGAGAAGGAGGAGGAGGAGGAGGAGGAGGAGGAGGAGGAGGAGGAGGAGGAGGAGGAGGAGGAGGAGGGGGAGGAGGAAGAATGTGGGATCCTTGGTGCTCCCTGAACTTGGTTGTTTTCTTGCAGACATTTTATGACCCAACTAGGTAACATGATGAATGTGGAGGAGGACTGTGAGGTCCTTGATGCCCTCTGAGCTTGATTGTTTCTTGCTGATGTTTCATTAGCCAACTAGGTCAGCGGTCACCAACTGGTGGTCCGTGAGAAAATTTTGGTGGTCCCCAGAAAAATTATTTGCATTTTTATTATATTGCACTAAATCAGGGGTCCTTGAACTACGGCCCCTGGGACGGATACGTGCAGTGAACATTTGTGTTGCTACAGAGAGTCTCTCCCTTCGAGATCTTTTTGTGTGGGTCGGAGGGGGGCAGAAATTCCAACAGGGGGTCTGCTTTGGCCTCCTGGTGTGGGGCTTTGGGCAAAGGCTGGAGGGAAGTGCTGCTGGTGGTGAAGAGCCGGAGGGCCTTGTTCCAGTAGGATTTCATCATGGCCTGGAACTGGCTGACCATCTCAGCCCACTGAGCCACCAAGCGCTGGTACCTGGCCTTTACACTCCCGCAGGTCTTCCCTCTGCTTGGAAAGCCTATGCTCCTAGTCCTCAGTGAGGTGCTTCTGCTGAGCCTCCTTCTCGCTCAATCCAATTTGAACTGAGCCAGCTGTTTTGCCAACTCTTTCTCGTGGTGGCTGCTTAGCTCCAGCCACTGCTTGGGGCCCTTAGCCACTGCTTGGGGCCCTAAGGAGCCCAGGTGGGTAGACGAGGAGTAGGGAGTAGAGGCTGGCAAGGTGCCCCTCGATGTGAGTGACATTGAGTTGGCCACACCCACCCAGTCACACGTTGGGTTGCCACGCCCATCCAGCCGGTCATTAGGCAGATCATATTAGTGGTCCCCGGGATTTAAAATTATAAATTTAGTGATCCCTGAGATCCGAAAGATTGGTGACCCCTGAACTAGGTAATATCATTAGTGCTAGTGTGGGGGTGGGGTTTGCTCTTATTTTGTATACTAGTGGCTTGTCCTGTCAGTGTTTTGGGGAATGTTCTTTGGGGTTCCTTGATTGAACTATTGTTCCTTGTAACTTTGTCTGAGTTGGGAATTTCTTGATTGCGGTATAGTTTGCCTCTTGGCTGTTGATTTCTGGTTGATTCTTCTTCTTGATTGTTGGTCAAGATGGTTAATCTTGGTTGTTATTCTCAGCTCAGTCAAGGAACTATCAAGCACAACAACCGTCAGCAACCGTCCAACCATAGAAGAACACTCCCAAAAACAGTGACAGGCATAAAAGTGTATGCAATGTGTATAAAACGAGAGCAAACTCCACTCCCTACAAGCCTGGATTGCAGGATGACTCAGGTTAAAAGCACTTCCTTTGTTTCTAAGATCACCTGCTATTAATTGAATCTAATTCTGCTGTCATTGAATATGGTAGGAAATGCTGACTCAAGACGGTATCTGTACATGAGGACGAGACGAGAGCTTGATATTGTTGGGATTGTCTTGGCTCAAAGCCAAATGTACTTGACAAAGAAAGACAGGTTGTGTGGATATTGAGGAGGAGGAGGTGGTCCTTCACATTAAACAGTTGGCTTTCTTTGAACCACCTCTGATAGATCATTTCCCAACTGGCTAACCTGCCTTGCTTTAGGTCATTAGTTGCCTTGTTGTTATCCAGTCACTAAGTTGTATCTGACTCCCTACGAGGCCATGGACCATAGCACACCAGGTTCCCCTGCCCGTTGCTGCCTCCCAGGGCTTGACCGAATCTATATTCATTGTGTGGAAGACACTATCTAACCATCTCCTCCTCTGCTGTCCCCTTCTCCTTTTGCCTTCCATCTTTCCCAACATCAGGGTCTTTTCCAAGGAGTCCTCTCTTCTCCTTAGGTGGCCAAAATATTTAAGCTTCATCTTCTGGATTTGTCCTTCCAGGGTTGATTTCCTTCAGGATCGACTGACTGGTTCTCCTTGCAATCCAGGGGACTCTCAAGAGTCTTCTCCAGAGCCATCATTTGAAAGCATCAATTCTTCAGTGCTCAGCCTTCCTTATGGTCCAACTCTCACAGTCATACATTGTTGTTCGGTTGCTAAGCCAAGTCTGACTCTACACAACCCCATGGACCACAGCATACCAGGTCTTCCATGTCCTCCACCGTCTCCTGAACTTAATGTTCATTGCACTGATGACACTATCTAACCATCTCATCCTCTGCCATCCCCTTCTCCTTTTGTCTTCCCCAACATCAGGGGCTTCTCCAAGGAGTCCTCTCTTCTCATTTAGTGGCCAAAGGATTTGAGCGTCAGCTTCACGATCTTGTTGTGACCCAGGCTCAAGTGGATAGTAATAATCGCAATCAGTTCAAAAACAAACAGACTTTATTAGCTGAGAATTAACTCATTCTCAGCGTCATCCAAACTAAATCAAAGCAAATTCTTCCTAACACAATTCTTCAGTCTTATCATCAACCTTGGTCTAATTAAGCAAACTGCCGAAGGTTTTCTTGGTAAAAGTTCAAAATTAGAAGATGCCGACAAGAAATAAATGCAGCAAGAAAAGGAGCAAGGCTATCAACATTGTTTTCTGACAAAGAGCCCAAATGCCGTTGCTGGTCTTTTAAGCCTTATGGGAGGGGCCAATGATCTGTCGGCCCTACTCCCGAGTCGTCCTCTGCTTGGAAAGCCTATGCTCCTAGTCCTCAGTGAGGTGCTTCTGCTGAGCCTCCTTCGCTCAATCCAATTTGAACTGAGCCAGCTGTTTTGCCAACTCTTTCTCGTGGTGGCTGCTTAGCTCCAGCCACTGCTTGGGGCCCTTAGCCACTGCTTGGGGCCCTAAGGAGCCCAGGTGGGTAGACGAGGAGTAGGGAGTAGAGGCTGGCAAGGTGCCCCTCGATGTGAGTGACATTGAGTTGGCCACACCCACCCAGTCACACGTTGGGTTGCCACGCCCATCCAGCCGGTCATTAGGCAGATCATATTAGTGGTCCCCGGGATTTAAAATTATAAATTTAGTGATCCCTGAGATCCGAAAGATTGGTGACCCCTGAACTAGGTAATATCATTAGTGCTAGTGTGGGGGTGGGGTTTGCTCTTATTTTGTATACTAGTGGCTTGTCCTGTCAGTGTTTTGGGGAATGTTCTTTGGGGTTCCTTGATTGAACTATTGTTCCTTGTAACTTTGTCTGAGTTGGGAATTTCTTGATTGCGGTATAGTTTGCCTCTTGGCTGTTGATTTCTGGTTGATTCTTCTTCTTGATTGTTGGTCAAGATGGTTAATCTTGGTTGTTATTCTCAGCTCAGTCAAGGAACTATCAAGCACAACAACCGTCAGCAACCGTCCAACCATAGAAGAACACTCCCAAAAACAGTGACAGGCATAAAAGTGTATGCAATGTGTATAAAACGAGAGCAAACTCCACTCCCTACAAGCCTGGATTGCAGGATGACTCAGGTTAAAAGCACTTTGTTTCTAAGATCACCTGCTATTAATTGAATCTAATTCTGCTGTCATTGAATATGGTAGGAAATGCTGACTCAAGACGGTATCTGTACATGAGGACGAGGCAGAGCTTGATATTGTTGGGATTGTCTTGGCTCAAAGCCAAATGTACTTGACAAAGAAAGACAGGTTGTGTGGATATTGAGGAGGAGGAGGTGGTCCTTCACATTAAACAGTTGGCTTTCTTTGAACCACCTCTGATAGATCATTTCCCAACTGGCTAACCTGCCTTGCTTTAGGTCATTAGTTGCCTTGTTGTTATCCAGTCACTAAGTTGGATCTGACTCCCTACGAGGCCATGGACCATAGCACACCAGGTTCCCCTGCCCGCTGCTGCCTCCCAGGGCTTGACCGAATCTATATTCATTGTGTGGAAGACACTATCTAACCATCTCATCCTCTGCTGTCCCCTTCTCCTTTTGCCTTCCATCTTTCCCAACATCAGGGTTTTTTCCTCCCCTAAGATTTCTATCTTCTCGTTTGGTGGCCAAAATATTTGAGCTTCAGCTTCAGTATCTGTCCTTCCAAAGGACAGTCGGGGTTGATTTCCTTTAGGATCGACTGACTGGTTCTCCTTGCAATCCAGGGGACTCTCAAGAGTCTTCTCCAGAGCCATCATTTGAAAGCATCAATTCTTCAGTGCTCAGCCTTCCTTATGGTCCAACTCACAGTCATACATTGTTGTTCGGTTGCTAAGCCAAGTCTGACTCTACACAACCCCATGGACCACAGCATACCAGGTCTTCCATGTCCTCCACCGTCTCCTGAACTTAATGTTCATTGCACTGATGACACTATCTAACCATCTCATCCTCTGCCATCCCCTTCTCCTTTTGTCTTCCCCAACATCAGGGGCTTCTCCAAGGAGTCCTCTTCTCATTTAGTGGCCAAAGGATTTGAGCGTCAGCTTCACGATCTTGTTGTGACCCAGGCTCAAGTGGATAGTAATAATCGCAATCAGTTCAAAAACAAACAGACTTTATTAGCTGAGAATTAACTCATTCTCAGCGTCATCCAAACTAAATCAAAGCAAATTCTTCCTAACACAATTCTTCAGTCTTATCATCAACCTTGGTCTAATTAAGCAAACTGCCGAAGGTTTTCTTGGTAAAAGTTCAAAATTAGAAGATGCCGACAAGAAATAAATGCAGCAAGAAAAGGAGCAAGGCTATCAACATTGTTTTCTGACAAAGAGCCCAAATGCCGTTGCTGGTCTTTTAAGCCTTATGGGAGGGGCCAATCATCTCTCGGCCCTACTCCCGAGTCGTCCTCTCTGCTTGAGCTGCTCTTGCCTTCTGGAAGCTCTTCTCATGTGTGCATTAGGAACAGGCTCCTCCTGTTCCTCTGCCTCATTACTGTCAGCCGCTGGAGGCTCTGGAGTTCGCACAACACTCCCAGATGGTCCTGGCCGGCCCCACCTCTGCCTCTGACTCAGAGCCCTCATCCGGGCCTCCCCAGCCTCCAGGACTGGCCCACGTTCTTCCTCAGCCTCATCGCTGTCCGACTCCGTTGCCAGCTCTTCAGGCTGCTGGTAGACCACAACAAATCTGTCCTTCCAAAGGACAGTCAAGGGTTGATTTCCAATTGACTGTTTGGATCTCCTTGCAGCCCAGAAGACCCTCAAGAACATTCCCTATCACCCCAGTTCAAAAACAGGCCTTCTTCTAGGCCCCCATGTTAACTTGGGGCTTTAGCCCACATAATAAGAGCCCAGCCGAGGAACACCTTCAGCTCTTCACAAAGACACCATCCACCAGCCACAATTCACCCCTGCAGTACTGCTACTCCATAATAACAGTCTAGACTGATTTCATGGACTTGTGCAGCTTCATAAACGCCGATCAAAAGGTTCTTTGCAGTAACATAGAATTACAGGAATTATACCCAGCTAGAAAGCCAGCAACCGCAAATTAGCTATTTCTTCTTCTCTGTTTGCATGAGGGGCCTTTGTACGTAATCTATTCCCGAGTCGTAGTCGGTATTTCAGGTTGTCAGGAGGTGGCCTGCATGGAGCTGAATTGATGCTGGAAAAACTGCTCTCAGCGACTGAATGACAGAAATGTTTTCAGGCGGTTAAGATTCCCCCTGTCTGCTTTCATCCGGCAGAACAAAAGAAGCATTGTAAGGCTCTAATAGTTGCTTAAAGTTGGATTAAATGCCAAGCGGGGGTTTCGTTTCAGCGGTGAATTCCTTCCAGGGGTCGACCATCTTTCGCTTCTGACCAATATCTGAATGGAAAGGAAGTGAAATGATTACTTTTGAGGGCACCGAATGGCTTTCTTTGTGCATGAGATGGAAACCCAGTTTCAGCCACTTGTAAATGTCGGGTGATTATGATTATTTTTTTTTCCTTCCCTCAGCAACGGAACCTTAAAAGCGAAGCGTCATTCGAGAAAAGGAAAGGGACCGCCACGATGACCACTGTGTATAATTTCTCTCTCTTGAAACGTCGCACACCCAGTTACACAACGCGTGGACGACACTTGGCAAAAGAAACCCAGCCAGCGAGCGTGGAATGGGAGCCGGTTTTCTGAAATGCTTTATTTAGAAAGCGATGTAACAGGTTTCCATGGTTATTCCACCGCTCCTTTCATTTGCGACGTATCTGAATAAATGTTAGCCGTGGTTTCTTTCTTTTTTTTTTTTAAAAAATAAATAAATTGTATAATCCTATTGCAATACAACAGAAAGATTCATCGTGTTTCAAGCTATGTAATAGAGCTTTTTTTTTTTTTCCCTCTCCCCTCTCTTTATTTTTAAGGTCAGTCCTGCCCTGGAGGTTTATAAAATTAATATAACAGAGTCGTATCTGATAGAGGAAATGCCTTCTTTTTTAAAAAAAAAAAAGATTGAAATATAATATCCCTTGAAATAACTGTAAGTAATAATGGAGCTTTAACAAGGGTCTTGATATTTCATTACTTCGGGATGAATGAAATATCTGCCTCGAAGATGACTTGGGGGAGGAATTATACACAATAACACAGTTGGAAGGGACCTTGAAGGTCTTCTAGTCCAACCCCCTCCTCAAGCAGGAGACCCTATAACATTTTTCTTTTATGTACACTGAGAGCATATGCACCAAGACAAATTCCTTGTGTGTCCAATCACACTTGGCCAATAAAAATTCTATTCTATTCTATTCTATTCTATTCTATTCTATTCTATTCTATTCTATTCTATTCTATTCTATTCTATTCTATTCTATTCTATTCTATTCTATGTTTCTCCAATCTTAGAAGTATCCATAAGTGCTGCCGGGAAGCTGTTCCAGGAGTTTATTATCTTCACTATAGGAAGTTTCTCCTTAGTTCTAGGTTGCTTCTCTCTTCAGTCACTTTCCATCTATTCTTTCTTTGTCTTGCTTTCTGGTGCTTTGGAAAATAAGTTGACCTCTTCTTTATGGCAGCTTCTCAAAAATTGGAATATTGCTATCATGTCAACCCTAGTCCTTCTTTTTACTAGATTAAAGGTAAAGGTTCCCCTCGCACATACGTGCTAGTCGTTGCCGACTCTAGGGGGCGGTGCTCATCTCCGTTTCAAAGCCGAAGAGCCAGCGCTGTCCGAAGACGTCTCCGTGGTCATGTGGCCGGCATGACCAACACCAAAGGCACATGGAACGCTGCTACCTTCCCACCAAAGGTGGTCCCTATTTTTCTACTTGCATTTTTTACCTGCTTTCAAACTGCTAGGTTGGCAGAAACTGGGACAAGTCATGGGAGCTCACCCCGTTACGTGGCACTAGGGATTCGAACCAATGAACTGCCAACCTTTTGATCAACAAGCTCAGCAACTTATCCAGTAAGCCACTGCATCCCTTTTACTAGACTAGACATACCCAATTCCTGCAACCGTTCTTTGTTTAAACCGAGGCATAGAGTCAAAATCACATGAAGTAATAGTACTGCTTTACAAAGCCTTAGTAAAACCACACCTTGAATCCTGCATCCAGTTTTGGTCACCACCTTACAAAAAAGATGTTGAGACTTTGGAAAAAGTGCAAAGAAGAACAGCTAAGATGATTAAAGGCCCGGAGACTAAAACATACGAAGAACAGTTGCTGGATTTGTGTTTGGCTAATCTAGACAAAATGGGACGCGGTGGCTCAGGGGCTAGGACATTGAGCTTGTCGATCGAAAGGTCAGCAGCTCAGCGGTTCGAATTCCTAGTGCTGCTATGTAATGGGGTGAGGTCTCGTTACTTGTCCCAGCTTCTGCCAACCTAGCAGTTTCGAAAGCACGTAAAAATGCAAGTAGAAAAAATAGGGACCACCTTTGGTGGGAAGGGAACAGTGTTCCGTGTGCCTTTGGCGTTGAGTCATGCCGGCCACATGACCACAGAGACGTCTTCGGACAGCGCTGGCTCTTCGGCTTTGAAACGGAGATGAGCACCGGCCCCTAGAGTCAGCAATGACTAGCATGTATGTGTGAGGGGAACCTTTACCTTTAGTCTAAACAAAAGAAGAACTAGGGGTAACATGAAAGCAGTATTCCAGTATTTGGGGGCTACCACAAAGAAGAGGGGGTCAACCTATTCTCCAAAATACCAGATGGTAGGACAAGAAATAATGGGTGGAAACTAATTAAGGAGAGAAGCAACTTAGAACTAAGGAGAAATTTCCTGACAGTGAAGACAATAAACCAGTGGAACAACTTGCCACCAGAAGTTGTGGGTGTTCCATCACTGGAGGTTTTTAAGAAGAGATTGGACATACATATGTCTGAAGTGGTATAGGCTCTCCTGCTTGAGCAGGGGGCTGGACTAGAAGACCTCCAAAGTCCCTTCCAACCCTGTTATTCTGTTCTGTTATGATCTATAGAACAACGGTACACTCTCTCTGTGTGGACATTGTGTGTTCTGAGAGGTTGGAGAGAAAAGGCTGGATAGGTGTATCTTAAAGTTCATTTAATTGGCTTTTATGTCCATTGCAGGTTACATTAGGTTTTTGTGCTCCCTTCCAATTATACCTTTCTATGCTACTGTGCTACTTTCTATGCTATAGGGACGTGGTGGCTCAGGGGCTAGGACATTGAGCTTGTCGATTGAAAGGTCGGCAGCTCAGCGGTTCGAATCCCTAGTGCTGCCATGTAACGGGGTGAGCTCCCGTTACTTGTCCCAGCTTCTGCCAACCTAGCAGTTCGAAAGCACATAAAAAATGCAAGTAGAAAAATAGGGACCACCTTTGGTGGGAAGGGAACAGCGTTCCGTGTGCCTTTTGCATTGAGTCATGCGCCGCCACATGACCATGGAGACGTCTTCGGACAGCGCTGGCTCTTCGGCTTTGAAACGGAGATGAGCACCGGCCCCTAGAGTCAGCAATGACTAGCATGTATGTGTGAGGGGAACCTTTACCTTTAGTCTAAACAAAAGAAGAACTAGGGGTAACATGAAAGCAGTATTCCAGTATTTGGGGGCTACCACAAAGAAGAGGGGGTCAACCTATTCTCCAAAATACCAGATGGTAGGACAAGAAATAATGGGTGGAAACTAATTAAGGAGAGAAGCAACTTAGAACTAAGGAGAAATTTCCTGACAGTGAAGACAATAAACCAGTGGAACAACTTGCCACCAGAAGTTGTGGGTGTTCCATCACTGGAGGTTTTTAAGAAGAGATTGGACATACATATGTCTGAAGTGGTATAGGCTCTCCTGCTTGAGCAGGGGGCTGGACTAGAAGACCTCCAAAGTCCCTTCCAACCCTGTTATTCTGTTCTGTTATGATCTATAGAACAACGGTACACTCTCTCTGTGTGGACATTGTGTGTTCTGAGAGGTTGAGAGAAAAGGCTGGATAGGTGTATCTTAAAGTTCATTTAATTGGCTTTTATGTCCATTGCAGGTTACATTAGGTTTTTGTGCTCCCTTCCAATTATACCTTTCTATGCTACTGTGCTACTTTCTATGCTATAGGGACGTGGTGGCTCAGGGGCTAGGACATTGAGCTTGTCGATTGAAAGGTCGGCAGCTCAGCGGTTCGAATCCCTAGTGCTGCCATGTAACGGGGTGAGCTCCCGTTACTTGTCCCAGCTTCTGCCAACCTAGCAGTTCGAAAGCACATAAAAAATGCAAGTAGAAAAATAGGGACCACCTTTGGTGGGAAGGGAACAGCGTTCCGTGTGCCTTTGGCGTTGAGTCATGCCGGCCACATGACCACGGAGACGTCTTCGGACAGCGCTGGCTCTTCGGCTTTGAAACGGAGATGAGCACCGTCCCCTAGAGTCGGCAACGACTAGCACGTGTGCTACTGTGATGTAGGTGGCTGGGTAGTTAAATATTAGTCATGAGATCCAATTTCTCAGCACTGAGATGGGATGCTCAGTGTTAGCATGAAAGTCTAGGTCTACTCATATAAGGTCCAATCAAACTGATTTATTGCTGAACAGCCTATGCACAGGAAACTTCTCAAATAACGGCACCTGCTTAGAGTTAGGTAAGAGTCCACAGAATTCAAAGAAAGTTGGGCTTACACCATTTGTGACTACATAGGAATTCTAGGCTGATCCCTATTTTCACTCCACCCGTAGATTCTTCCAGTCCTTCCCCTACACTCTGTTTGTCTTGGTACCGGGTAAAAAAAAGTGAAGTTGGCTCCCAATTGGTTCCAGATCACTCATAGAACAGAGAATGATAGAGTAGGAAAGGACCTTGGAGGTGTTCTCTTTATTTTTTTATTTTATTTATTTTGTCAATCACATATAAGATAACAGGTAAAAGTATAAACATGATTTGGATACATGAAAAGAGTAAGTAAAAAGGAATATTAGGACAGGGACGGTAGCCACGCAGGTGCACTTATGCACGCCCCTTACAGACCTCTTAGGAATGGGGTGAGGTCAACAGTAGACAGTTTAAGCTTAAAGTTTTGGGGGTTTGGGGAAGAAACTACAGAGTCAGGTAGTGCATTCCAGGCATTGACCACTCTGTTGCTGAAGTCATATTTTCTTCAATCAAGTTTGGAGCGGTTTACCATGACTTTGTATCTATTATTTGCTTGTGTATTGTTGTGGTTGAAGCTGAAGTAGTCATTGAAAGATAGGATAATAATAATAACAACAGAGTTGGAAGGGACCTTGGAGGCCTTCTAGTCCAACCCCCTGCCCAGACAGGAAACCCTACACCATCTCAGACAGATGGTTATCCAACATTTTCTTAAAAATTTCCAGTTTTGGAGCATTCACAACTTCTGCAGGCAAGTCGTTCCACTTATTAATTGTTCTAACTGTCAGGAAATTTTTCCTTAGTTCTAAGTTGCTTCTCTCCTTGATTAGTTTCCACCCATTGCTTCTTGTCCTGCCCTCAGGTGGTTTGGAGAGCAGCCCGACTCCCTCTTCTTTGTGGCAACCCCTGAGATATTGGAAGACTGCTATCATGTCTCCCCTAGTCCTTCTTTTTATTAAACTAGACATACCCAGTTCCTGCAACCGTTCTTCATATGTTTTAGCCTCCAGTCCCCTAATTTTCTTTGTGGCTCTTCTCTGCACTCTTTCTAGAGTCTCAGCATCTTTTTTACATCATACATCATACATTTACAACATACATTGTAGCAGATAATTTTATGTACCTATGCTTAGGTCAGACTGAAATCGGCATAATTCTAAGTTATTTCAGCCCAAAATTTGGAGTCTGGTGGCATAAGGTATTTTATTGTGGGTAGAGGAGTGGAGGACTCTTCTCATGATATATCTCTGGACTCTCGATTGTATTTAAGTCTGATATGCAGTGCAGGTTCCAGACAGATGAGCCGTATTCAAGAATTGGTCTAGCAAATCTTTTGTATGCTCTAGTTAGTAGTATTACAATATTACTAGAGAAGACGCTATGCAAGATCAGGTTAACAACTCTTAGTGCCTTTTTTGGCAATGCTGTTACAGTGGGCTCTGGCACTTAGACCTTTAGAAATGAGTACTCCAAGGTCCTTGATAGAGTGAGGGTCATCTATAAGGTCATGTCATGTCCTCTTGCTCAAACAGGAAAACCTGTACCATTTCAGGCAAATGGTTGTCCAGTCTCTTTCTGAAAACTTCTAGCGATGGAGCACCCACAACTTCTGAAGGAACCAGATATTCCAGGGGTGTCAAATTTGATTTCATTGAGGGAGATGGGGTGGGTGGTGGACAGGGTGGGTGTGGACAGCCCGATGTCATTTGTGTCGGGGGCACTGTAGTGGTCAGAGCACTCTGCCAGTGAAAATGGGTATCCGAGCTGTTTTTTGTTGCGATAGCCTCCTGCAACCCTCTGTCAGTGAAAACAGAGCTCGGGAGGGCTGTACTTAGTCTCCCTAGCTCAGTGGTTCTCAACCTTTATTTATTTATTTATTTATTTATTATTCGAATTTATATACCGCCCTATCTCCCAAAGGACTCAGGGCGGTTTACAGGCATATAAAACATCAATATCAATATACAAATTAAAATAATCCTTAAAAAACTTATTCTAGCGCCCGAATTATTAAAAATAGAAATATAAATATCAAATATAAATATTAAAATCAATTTAAAACCCCTCTAAATTTAAAAATCTAAGCCAGTCCTGCACAGATGAATAAATGTGTCTTAAGCTCGCGACGGAAGCTTTATAGAGCTGCGACCCCTTTAATACAATTCCCCACGATGTGGCGACCCCCAACCGTAAAATTATTTTCGTTTTGAATTTATCGCACCTGAAGCCGTCTTGGCTAGCGATCTGAACTGCTTGCGATTGCCTTGAGGACGGAGGCATTAAAGCAGAGACTCCTCCCCTATTAAGTTTATCGCGCCTGAAGCCAGATTAGGCTAGCGACTGGGAGCGATTGGAGCTGGCTTGAGAGGGAGACGTCAGAGCAAAGATTTCTCTCTTTTTTAATTCATCGCGCCTGAAGCCGAATTCGGCTAGCGATTTGAAGAGCCTGCAGCTGGCTTGTAGAGTCAACCATTGGAGTGTGATTCTTCGACTCGCAAGTATACTTCCCATATTTCCGATGATCTTAGGCGACCCCTGGCATATCGTCATTCGACCCCCAACGGGGTCACGACCCACAGGTTGAGAACCGCTGCCCTAGCTCCATTTTCACTGGCAGAGGCACCACAGGCTGGTCTTTTGCCATTTCTGGGACAGCCCCGCGGGCCACATCTGAGCATCCATTGGGCTGGATGTGGCACCCGGGCCTTGAGTTTGACACCCCTGAGCTATTCTGCTGGTTAATTGTTCTCACTATCAGGAACTTTTTCCTTAGTTCTAGGTTGCTTCTCGCCCATAGCTTCCAAGCTGGAGTTGGCTTCCAAGCTACTAGCTGGTAAAGCAAGGGGACTATGGTGGGGCTGAAGTTAATGATCTCCAATGATCTTCCCTGCAGCTGCCTGCCTCATTCTCCACCCACCTCCCAAAATGATGTGAGACTTTGTCCTTCCCAAGTGGGGTGGGTTTATTGATGCCCAAGGGCTTCGGCTGCCAGCCACCAGCAAGAGATCTTTCCATCTCCACCACCAGCATCAACTTATTGAGTCTAAGTCTGTGTGTCCACCCACTCGGTCGATGACTCTCTGATTAGAAATCCCATTGGGATCGCAGGCACTGCATACGCCCCCCCATTTGGGAGGGCAAGCGCTGCCAAACACTTGGTGCTACTCTGAGCAAGATGCTGTTACCGTGGCAATTGTTACCGAGAGTTACAGGCAAAGGGAAGGTGGGGGAGGGGAGATAGAGAAAGGCACCACTGTAGACCTCAAGATGAAATATCAGGTTCTTAAAAATGAGAGAAATGGGGGAGGAATGGCTTGTTTCACTTGGCTTTGTGCAAAAAATGGGGACTCTAGCAGTTTCAGGTGTCCCTGATGTTTCTAACGGCGTTAAGTAGGGTTCAAAGACTCATCGCTGTTCAGAGATTGTTGAATCCCATACCTTGAATCCATGGCCATTATTGATGATAGCTGAATTTTACTTGGTTGAAATCTTGGGAAGGTACAGGCTCCCTGGGCTAAAGCGAATCTTCACCGAGTTGGAATCGTGGGGATGAAAATGAGATTTAAGGCCATCAAACCAAGTGCCCTTCTCAATGCAGAAATACATGACAAAGTCCTGGGTGCTCACTGAGCTTGGTTGTTTTCTTGCAGATGTTTCATTACCCAAACTAGATAATATCATCAGGGCTAGAAGGGGATGGAGTTAGGAGAGGAGGAGGAGGAGGAGGAGAAGGAGGAGGAGGAGGAGGAGGACTGTGGAGTCCTTGGTTCTCTCTGAGCTGGTTTGTTTTCTTGCAGATGTTTCATTACCCAACTAGGTAACCTCATCATTGCTAGAAGGGAGTGGTGTTTGTGGAACAGAGGAAAAGGAGGAGGAGGAGGAGGAGGACAAAGAGAAGGAGAGGGAGAGGGAGAGGGACAGGGAGAGGGAGAAGGAGAAGGAGAAGGAGAAGGAGAAGGAGAAGGAGAAGGAGAAGGAGAAGGAGAAGGAGAAGGAGAAGGAGAAGGAGAAGGAGAAGGAGAAGGAGAAGGAGAAGGAGAAGGAGAAGGAGAGGAACTATGGGGTCCTTAGTGCTCTATGACCTTGATAGTTTTCTTGCAAACTTTTCATGATGCAACCAGGTAACCTCATCATTGCTAGAAGGGAGTGAGGCTTGTGGTGAAGAGGGAGGAGGAGGAGGAGGAGGAAGAAGAAGAGATCTGTGGGGTCCTGTGCTCTCTGAGCCTTTTTTCTTGCAGACATTTCATTACCCAACTAGGTAACCTCCTCAATGATTGTTAGACGTTACAACGGCACTGAAAAATGTGACTGATGACCGTTTTTCACACCACCCTTGTAGAATCTTCATGGTCCTATGATGAAAGTTCAGATGCCGGGCAACTGGCATGAATTTATGACGGCTGCAGCGTCCTGGGGTCATGTGATCGCCCTTTGCGACCTTCTGACAAAAAAACTCATGGGGAAACCCCGATTCACTCAACAACTATGCTCCTAACTACACAACTGGAGTGGCTCACTAAACGGCCGGGGCATGAGAGGTCATAAAATGGAACAAAACTCATTTAACAAGTGTCTTGCTTGGCGACCACAATGTGGGGCTCAATTGAGGTCCTCCGTCGAGGACTATCGGTGCTTGGAGAACTGTGGAGGGATGGACATCAAAGAAATATTTGTTTTCTGACTTTCCAGAGCTGACATATATACAGGTAGCCCTCCAACCTACGGCACAATTGAGTGCAAAGTTTCTGTTGTTAACAGAGTCATTTGTTGAATGAATTTTGCCCCATTTTACGAATTTTGCCCCATTTTACGAATTTTCATGCCAGAGTTGTTAAGTGAATCACTGCAGGTTGTTAAGTTAGTCATACGGTTGTTAAGTGAATCTGGCTTCCCCATTGACTTGGCTTGTCAGAAGGTCGCAAAAGGGATCACATGACCCCGGGGCACTGCGACCGTCATAAATATGAGTCAGTTGCCAAGCATGGTCAATGGAATGGAATGCAGTGGAGTGGAATAGACTAGACTAGACTAGACTCAACTCGACTAGACTAGAACAGAACAGAACAGAACAGAACAGAACAGAACAGAGCAGAGCAGAGCAGAGCAGAGCAGAAAAGAACAGAAAAGAACAGAACAGAACAGAACAGAACAGAACAGAACAGCAGGATGGGATGGGATGGGATGGGATGGAATAGAATAGAATAGAATAGAATAGAATAGAATAGAATAGAATAGAATAGAATAGAATAGAATAGAATAGAATAGAATAGAACAGAGTTGGAAGGGACCTTGGAGATCTTCTAGTCCAACTTCTTCTTCTTCTTCTTCTTCTTCTTCTTCTTCTTCTTCTTCTTCTTCTTCTTCTTCTTCTTCTTCTTCTTCTTCTTCTTCTTCTTCTTCCTCTTCTCCTCCTCCTCCTCCTCCTCCTCCTCCTCCTCCTCCTCCTCCTCCTCCTCCTCCTTCTTCAGCAAAAGAAGCAAAACAGCCAAGAATCTTTTGGCATTTTAGTGACTAAGGCATTTATTATAAGCAGTGATGAATCACAACCTACTTTATCAGATGCATAGAATATGGTCCTAAGCGAACAGAATAAATATGCGGCCATGCTTGGAGGCAGGGAGGAGACTCAAAGGAGAGGTCAGAAGAAAATAGACACAGACAAAGAAAAGAGAGCCATTAAATAAAAGGGTGGATCAGCAAGCCATGGTTTGATGAATGCTACGATGGTTTGTAGGATGCTACAAAACTTTGTCGTTCGGGAGAAGCAACCTGGCAAAATCTTCTTAAGGATTTCTTGCTCAGCAAATGGTAAAAAAGAGGGGCGGATTGCAGTCAGGAAGAACAACGTTCCTTCAACCTAGTGTCGTGTCCCACTCCTCTGCTGATGACCGGGTCAGGGAAATCCGAATCAGGCGTGCCTCTGCAGCTCTGCCAAAGTCCTAGCAAAGTTCTCAAGGCAGGCAGGAGACCAGAAAGTGACTTCAGCAAGATATGTTAGACTTTGCCTGACTCAGAGAATGCCAGAAAGCAGATCCTTTATATAGGCCATGGGGTGTGGCTCCATGACTCAGCACTTATCCAGGCCTGCCCCTCCCTTCCTTCTGACGCCGCTGCCTATCAATTCTTCTGAAGCGAGGGTCACTCCAATCGGCAGCTGTTGGTAATAGACCTTCCTCAGGCTCACATGCTGTGGAGGAGGGGGAGGGGTCTAGTTGCTCCATTTGCCTGGGCATGGAGCCAGAGCTGGGGGCTGGAGGTACTTCTTCCTCCTCAGCCTGTCTGGGCATGGAGCCAGGGCTGGGGCCGGGAGGCATATTAGGACATTCCTCAGTGTTCAGAAGCAGATAAGAAGGCCCCGGCTGCGGTGAAAGCGGGCGAGACACAACACCTAGTCCCTTCCAGTCAAGTCCCATAATCCCCCCAGGGTGACTGCGAGGTTGAGGAAGAACATATGAAGGACGGTCTTCAGTGACTGGGAGAGAAGAAGACGAGGAAAAACATGAAGGGAGTTCAATTCACATCTGGGTTGCCTAGCAGGTGATATCACCCCAGGGTCAAGAAAACCACAAAGTCCTCCTTTTGTCCATGTGTCAGTTTTGGAAGCCATTTTTTTTCCTTTTTAGCTTCCTAACCACCTGGAATGCACTACCTGACTCTGTGGTTTCTTCCCCAAACCCCAAAAACTTTAACCTAAGACTGTCTACTGTTGACCTCACCCTATTCCTAAGAGGTCTGTAAGGGGTGTGCATAAGCGCACCAGCGTGCCTACCGTCCCTGTCCTAATGTTTTCTTTTATTCGTATCCTTTACATGTATTTATAATTATGTTTACACTTGCATCTGTCATAAAATACATGCTTGACAAAACAAACAATAAATAAATATTTTAGCCTGGGAAATTGGGAGAGGGGTGGTTTTGTTGGAGTGCTGGAAAATTAGCCATAACAACATTCAATAGAATAGAATAGAATAGAATAGAATAGAATAGAATAGAATAGAATAGAATAGAATAGAATAGAATAGAATTCTTTATTGGCGAAGTGTGATTGGACACACAAGGAATTTGTCTTGGTGCATAGGCTCTCAGTGTACATAAAAGGAACAGAATAGAATAGAATAGAATAGAATAGAATTCTTTATTGGCGAAGTGTGATTGGACACACAAGGAATTTGTCTTGGTGCATAGGCTCTCAGTGTACATAAAAGGAACAGAATAGAATAGAATAGAATAGAATAGAATAGAATAGAATAGAATAGAATAGAATAGAATAGAATAGAATAGAATAGAATAGAATTCTTTATTGGCCAAGTGTGATTGGACACACAAGGAATTTGTCTTGGTGCATATGCTCTCAGTGGACATGAATAGAATAGAATAGAATAGAATAGAATAGAATAGAATAGAATAGAATAGAATAGAATAGAATAGAATAGAATAGAATAGATTTTTCTTTATTGGCCAAGTGTGATTTGTCTTTGGTGCATACGCTCTCAGTGTGCATAAAAGAAAAGATACGTTCATCAAGAATCATAAGGTACAACATTTAATGATAGTCATAGGGTACAAATAAACTTTCAGATTCGGGTTTTTCCCAGATGTGCCAACATGACATCTCTAATAAAGTGGAACTTTGAGGAATCTATACTCTTGGGAGTTTTATTTAGTTGGGGGTGTGGGTTTTTTTGGAACCCTGACACAACCCAGTCATCAGTTAATGACTCAACCAAGCCGCAATGTCCCAATAACAAGCCTTCCGCTCCTCCTCTTCCTCTCTCAAATCTCCCTGGTTGCAAACCAGGTCAAGTCAGCCTATTTCCTGCTTCGCCTTCTGCTATACATTTCCATCCCCCTTGGACAATTCCTCAATGAATGTCTTGACCAGGAGCTCAATGCAGGGAGGGGAAGGAAACAGGAAGCCACGCGAAGTTCTTGACAACTTGCTCAGGAGCCAAGCAATGGTCCCTGGGGTGTGGTTGTTCCTTGTTATTTCTTTCCGTTCTCCTCCTCCTCCATTGAGGCTTGACGGATCTGGTTGGTCCCCCATTATATCTGGCTTCCTTCTCCATTCAGCCCAGATCCAAAAGCTCTGCAGGAGGTAGGGTTCAGGAAGTCTCCCACACTTTTGCAAAGCGAGAACTCTGTGCCTTCCCCCCCCCCCCGCCCCACCACGTGGGTGTGTTTGTGGCTTTCTCCAAAGTTGTGTAATCTCGGGATCATGTCCTCAGACAATGGACACTGTCCGTGGGTTTCCTTTCTTTCCAAGGGAGTACAAGGGGGGCTAACAATGAAGCTCCCAAGATGCCTTTATCCCACCAGCTTTGTCATCTAGATCGTTCTTCCTGCTTGAATAAGCGGCTTCCATTGAAATTCTGAATAATACAAAAAGAAAGGATTTGTCTTGCCCGCAGAAGCTGTTTTTGTCTTGTTCGGCAACATATGGTTCCAACAAAGTCCTTCCTTTTCAGCTTAGCACAAAAAGAGAGAGAGAGAGAGAGAGAGAGAGAGGGAGAGAGAGAGAGAGAGAGAGGGAGGTGCCATTTAAAGATGGCATTTGCGGGTCTAAAACTGGTTTCTCTTGTCTTCAAATGGAGCCATTTGCCTTAATTTTTTATTTTTTTTAAAAAAGGCAGATTATGATGGCATTGTGACTCCCAGAATACCCTCAATGTGGCTAAGGAATTCTGGGAGTTGTAGTCTTGGAACACAGGTTCAAATCATCTTCTTCAAAGAAGAAGTGTCAGAGATATCTTGAGGTCCTAGTGGACAACCATTTAGATATGAGCCAGCTGTGTGCAGCAGCTGCCAAAAAAGCCAACACAGTTCTGGGCTGCATAAACAGAGGGATAGAATCAAGATCATGTGAAGTGTTAGTACTACTTTATAATGCCTTGGTAAGGCCACACTTGGAATATTGCATCCAGTTTTGGTCGCCACGATGTAAAAAAGATGCTGAGACTCTAAAAAGAGTGCAGAGAAGAGCAACAAAGATGATTAGGGGATCGGAGGTTAAAACATATGAAGAACGGTTGCAGGAACTGGGTAGGTCTAGTTTAATAAAAAGAAGGACTAGGAGAGACATGATAGCAGTGTTCCAATATCTCAGGGGTTGCCACAAAGAAGAGGGAGTCAAGCTATTCTCCAAAGCATCTGAGGACAGGACAAGAAGCAATGGGTGGAAACTAATCAAGGAGAAGAGCAACTTAGAACTAAGGAGAAATTTCCTGACATTTAAAACAAGTAATAAGTGGAATAATTTGCCTACAGAAGTTATGAATGCTCCAACACTGGAAATTTTTAAGAAAATGTTGGATAACCATTTGTCTGAAGTGGTGTAGGGTTTCCTGCCTGGGCAGGGGGTTGGACTAGAAGACCTCCAAGGTCCCTTCCAACTCTGATATTATTATTATTATTATTATTATTATTATTATTATTATTATTATTATTATTATTATTATTATTATTATTATTATTATTATTATTATTATTATTATTATTATTATTATTATGCCATGAAAATATTTACAGATCCAGCATATCCTGGACATAAACTGTTTCAACTCCTACCCTCAAAACGACCCTATAGAGCACTGCACATCAGAACAACTAGACACAAGAACAGTTTTTTCCCAAATGCCATCACTCTGCTAAACAAATAATTCCCTCAACACTGTCAAACTATTTACTAAATCTGCACTACTATTAATTTTCTCATTGTTCCCACCACCCATCTCCTCCCACTTATGACTGTATGACTGTAACTTTGTTGCTTGTATTCTTACAATTTATATTGATACTGATTGTTTCCTGATTGCTTATTTGTACCTAATGACTATCATTAAGTGATGTACCTTAGAATTCTTGATGAACGTATCTTTACTTTTATGTACACTGGGAGCTTATGCACCAAGACAAATTCCTTGTGTGTCCAATCACTCTTGGCTAATAAAAAAATCTATTCTATTCTATTCCAATTGTTCCCACTCTAGGGAAATTTCTCCTTAGTTCTAGGTTGCTTCTGTCCTTGGTTAGTTTCCATCCATTATTTCTTGTCTTGCCTTTTTTTTTTTTATTCAAAAAGTTTTACAGAAAATTTTTTTCCCTTTTCCCCCCACCTCCCCTCCCCCCTCCCTTCACAACCCCTCCCCGACTTCCCAGAACGAGCAGGTTGCTTCTGTCCTTGGTTAGTTTCCATCCATTATTTCTTGTCTTGCCTTTTGATGCTTTGGAAAATAGTTTGGACACCCCCCCCCTCATCTTTCCAAGGCCCCCTCAAAATTTGAACACTGCTATCCTTCTTTTTTTATTGTAAAGTTTTTACAAAATTTTCACCCCACTTTTCCCACCTCCCTCCCCTCCTCCAAAACCACCCTCCTCCCTCCCCCCCCGACTTCCCAGAACAAACACAAGGTATAGTTCAAAAGAAATGTTGGAAGAAATATCCATCTGGATTCAGTTCCAAGTGGGGACAAAGACACTGGAAACATGGAGACTGCTTGGAAAGATGGTTTAATGGTGGTCAGGATCACATGGCTTGAGTTCCTGAACAGAAAAAGGGATGAGATTCTGTGTGCTCCCTGGCTTTATGCTTTTTCTGAGCTTTGAACTTTCTGGGGCACAAGAAGAGTACCCTGATTGGCTGTCAGACTCCCAGGGGGTGGGGGTCTTAGCTAGCCTTGTTGGCTGATGTAATCTTCCCAAGTGCCATGTGGTGAGTTTCAGTTGCTAGATGGGTTCTATTATGATGCAGATGATGGCCCATTGACAAAGGTGGGGGGTGGCAGGAAGTTGCAGGGAACTGCTTTGTCTTTAAAACATGTTTCTCCATTTCTCATCCAGGGAAATATAATACTCTGCCTTTTTAAATATTTTCTAAAATATTTCATTCTTCTAGGAGGGGGGTGGGTGCTAAATTCCTACAGAAAAAACAATCATGCGCTAAATTTTCCCTAACACAAATTATAATCCTCCCCTTCTTCTCCAATCCTAACTTCCCCCATTGCTATCCTTCTTTTCCCTTGGCTAGACATGCCCAGTTCCTGCAACCGTTCTTCCTATGTTTTAGCCGCCAGCCCCCTAATCAGTGGTGGGATTCAGCCAGTTCGCACCACTTCGGGAGAACCGGTTGTTAATTTTCTGAGCAGTTTGGTGAACTGGTTGTTGGAAGAAATCATTAGGGCAGAGAACCGGTTGTTAAATTACTTGAATCCCACCACTGCCCCTAATCATCTTTGTTGCTCTTCTCTGCACTCTTTCTAGAGTCTCTGCATCTTTTTTATATTGTAGTGACCAGAACTGGATTGCAATGTCCCAAGTGTGGCCTTACTAAGGCTTTTGTAAAGCGGTAGTAGAACTTCACGTGATCTTTTTTGCAAAACATACAGTAAGTTTACCATCCGAAACCCAAAATCTTTGATTCCCCATTTTCTTTTGTTTTATATAAATGTATATTTTATTTTTTCAAAACAAACAAACATGCAAACAAAGAGTATGTTTTTTTTCTGAATAGAGTATTGACCGAGTCAAAATGTCTACAGCTTATAACGTAAGTATTTCCCAAATATAATTTATATATTTCAATTTCTGCCATAATATTCATAATATATATAAAAACAGGATTCCCCATTTTCAGCGGTGGGTTTCACATTATGTGACTACCGGTTTGCTGAGCACATGCATGCTCGCTTCATGCTTGTGTGTGCCCAGTTTTTGCACATGCCTGTCTTCCTTTGCTCATATACATGCCTTCCATGCATGTGCCCGGCCTCAAAAATGTGCCTAAAAAGGATGGCATAGAGCTGGGGCGGGCACCTGTGATTTCCGCTATCGGTTCGGGCAAACCGGTCCGAACCAGCTGAATACACTGAGAGCCTATGCACCAAGACAAATTCCTTGTGTGTCCAATCACACTTGGCTAATAAAAATTCTATTCTATTCTATTCTATTCTATTCTATTCTATGCTATGCTATGCTATGCTATGCTATGCTATGCTATGCTATGCTATGCTATGCTATGCTATGCTATGCTATGCTATGCTATTCTATTTCTTTTATGTACACTGAGAGCATATGCACCAAGACAAATTCCTTGTGTGTCCAATCACACTTGGCCAATAAAAATTCTATTCTATTCTATTCTATTCTATTCTATTCTATTCTATTCTATTCTATTCTATTCTATTCTATTCTATTCTATTCCATCTTTACCCATTTTCCATTTCAGGACTTCTTCTTCTGTATGCCTGGATGGGTTTTTTTGTGCGTACGATAGAGCAAACATTTTCATTGGTGTTCTTCCACTGTTTTTACAACCATTTAGTCAAGCCGTATCACCAATCGTGCTGAGAATTGAATCAATGTGCGCGTTCTTTCGGCTTGAGCGCTGCTCGGTCTTGGATCTCCAATGGGTTAAATAAAAATAAATTATGAAGGTTATTTTCTCTTGCAAAGCGCTTGATCCGTTTTGTTCTTTGTTTTGTTCCTTAAAAAAAAAAAAAAGCTGTTGAAATTACTACGCTGGGTTTAAATAAGCCTCATCTGGAAATGCCGAGGGGATGCCTTATGCACTTCAGTGAAAAATATCTTGTCCCTGGCATGCAAGGAAGAGGAATTTAAATGACATGTTCCAGAGAATCAATCAAGTGAGAATTTACAAGAAAGGAGCAGATAAAGAGGAAATAACAGATTGGAAGACAAAGATCTGTTTGAACGCTGCTTAACCTACCTAGTTTACAAAGAGTTGGATTAATACAATCATGAAAGACAATACTTTATTAAAAAAAAACACCACAGTCCTCATACAGATTACCATGCAAGTTTAGAAAATAAAACATATAATCATAGGGCTAGAAGGGACCTCAGAGGTCTTCTAGTCTAACCACCCCACTAAAGCAGGTACCTTACACCATCCCAGTCAAATGGTTGTTGAAACCATTGTACTGTCATCTTCTCTCAGAAGGGAATATACCTTCCACTTAGAATAGAATAGAATAGAATAGAATAGAATAGAATAGAATAGAATAGAATAGAATAGAATAGAATAGAATAGAATAGAATAGAATAGAATAACAGAGTTGGAAGGGACCTTGTAGGTCATCTAGTCTAATCCCCTGCTCAAGCAGAAGACCCTACACCATTTCTGACCGATGGCAGTCCAGTCTCTTCTTGAAAGCCTCCAGGGATGAAGCTCCCACAACGTCTGAAGGCAACTTCTGTTCCATGGGTTGATGGTTCTCGCTGTCAGGAAATTTCTCCTTATTTCCAGGTTGAATCTCTCCTTGTTCAGTATCCATCCATTATTTATTGTCTGGCCTTCAAGTGCTTTGGAAAAGAGCTTGATCCCCTCCTCTCTGTGGCAACCCCTTGATCTTGATTGTATCCCTCTGTTACTTCAACTTAGGGAAGATCTGGAGATATGGAGCCCAATTTCCACAATGAAATTAAGAACGTTTGTTTTAGTGACTTTGGATGGAATAAGTAGCCAATTCTTTTGTGTTCAGAAGAAGAGTGTCATTTAGGGCAGAGGTCTCCAACCTTAGCAACTTTAAGACTTGTGGACTTCAACTCCCAGAGCTGGCTGAGGAATTCTGGGAGTTGAAGTCCACAAGTCTTAAAGTTGCCAAGGTTGGAGACCACTGATTTAGGGGGCTCTAAAAACATGTTCTCAAATTAGGCAGTCCTAATTATCCTCATTCCTTTGGAAGATTTTATATTGTTTGTCAAATAGGTATTGTTTGAAAGAATATGCATATACATATACACACACATAACACACTCATATACATATACATGATTAGAGTAGATGTTGAGAGGTACTGTTTCTTTCTCATTGCTACAGTCTCATGCAATATCATCCATTTGGAATTAAGATTAATTTTCTTAGATAGAATAGATTGATTGATGGTTGGATATATGGATGGATGGATGGATGGATGGATGGATGGATGGATGGATGGATGATAGATAGATAGATAGATAGATAGATAGATAGATAGATAGATAAATAGATAGATAGATATTAGATGATAGATAGATAGATAGACAGACAGACAGATGATGGATGGATGATAGATGATAGATAGATAGATAGATAGATAGATAGATAGATAGATAGATAGATAGATAGATAGATGATAGATAGAAAGATAGACAGACAGACAGACAGACAGATAGACAGATGATGGATGGATGATAGATAGATAGATAGATAGATAGATAGATAGATAGATAGATAGATAGATAGATTTCAAGGAACCTGCATTTCAAGGTTCTGGTTACCACCTTTAAAGCGCTCCATGGCTTGGGACCTGGGTACTTACGGGGCCGCCTTCTGTTACCGCATGCCTCCCACCGACCCGTACGCTCGCACAGAGAGGGCCTTCTCAGGGTGCCGTCCGCCATACAATGTCGGCTGGCGGCCCCCAGGGGAAGATCCTTCTCTGTGGGGGCCCCCACTCTTTGGAATGAACTTCCCCCTGGTTTACGTCAAATATCTGACCTTCGGACCTTCCGCCGCGAACTGAAAACATATCTGTTTGTTCGTGCGGGGCTTTCTTAAATTGTTTAGTTTTAAATTTTAAACTTCTCTCTGGTTTTAATTGGGGTTTTTAGATTCTTAACTATTTTAATTTCGGCCACACTGTATAATAAGTTTTTTAATTTTATTTTAACTGTACATTGTTTCTTTTTATTTTGGCTGTACACCGCCCTGAGTCCTTCGGGAGAAGGGCGGTTTATAAATCTAATAAAATAAATAAATAAATAAATAATAATAAGATAGATAGATATAGATAGATGATAGATAGATAGATAGATAGATAGATAGATAGATAGATAGATAGATAGATAGATAGATAGATAGACAGATGATGGATAGATGATAGATAGATAGATGATAGATAGATAGATAGATAGATAGATAGATAGATAGATAGATAGATAGATAGATAGATAGATAGATAGATAGATGAGAGAGAGAGATGAGAAAGATATAGATATAGATAGATAGATATAGATATAGATAGATAGACAGTCAAAGACGGAGAGACAGGCAGACAGGCAGACAGAGAGAGAGAGCATTTCAAGGGCCACCTCTCCACATTCATGTTCCTGATCTGAATCATCACATCACTAAATGAATCAGCTCAGTCCGAAAACGGGCTTGACTTGAATATTTGCATGGAGGCCCCTTGATTTTCCAAACCACTTGGATCCTTCAAAGCGAAGCAGGATCCTTTTCCTGAATCCACTGGAACCATTAAATCTCACAGGATTTGATTCTCCCTCCCTCCTTCGCTCCCTACGGTGTGTCTGGGAAAACGTGCAATCTTAACATTCTGCCAAGCTCAGCTCCCGACTGCATTTCACCAGCAGCGAACGAAAACAACCCAATCGTTTCTTAACAAAACCTGCCCTTCACACTGACGAACCTCTTGCAGACTTTGGGAATCCGTAAACCGAGTATTGCAACAAAAACACAGCTGCCTTTTCATCTCTTCCTCCTCACCAGTACCCTCAGGAAAGACTCAGCGAATAGAGAGAGAAAGATGGTGAGGAAAGATAAAGATACTGATATTAAAGAATATTTTTAGCTCCGGGTTGAACGGTGGGGTGTTTGGGGCTCTCTGAGTTTGGTTGTTTTCTTGAAGACATTTCATTACCCAACTAGGGAACATTATCAGTGCGAGAAGGGAGTGGGGTTTGTGGAGAGGAGGAGGAGGAGGAGGAGGAGGAGGAGGAGGAGGAGGAGGAGGAGGAGGAGGAGGAGGAGGAGGAGGAGGAGGAGGAGGAGGAGGAGGAGAATTGTTGGGTCCTTGGTGTTCTCTGAGCTCGGTTGTTTTCTTGCAGACTTCTCATGACCCAACTAGGGAACAATATCAGTGCTAGAAGGATTGGGGTTTGATATCTGATTGTATAAGAGTGACTTGCCTGTCAGTGTCCTCCTCCTCCTCCTTCTCTTCCTTTCCACAGGGACCCCACTCCCTTCTAGCAGTGATAATGCCACCTTGTTGGGTCATGAAACATATGCAAGAAAACCACCAAGCTCAGAGAGCACCAAGGATCCAACAGTCCTCCTCCTCCTCCTCCTCCTCCTCCTCCTCCTCCTCTCCACAAACCCCACTCCCTTCTAGCACTGAAAATGTTCCCTAGTTGGGTAATGAAACATCTGCAAGAAAACCACCCAGCTCAGACAATACCAAGGATCCAACAGTCCTCCTCCTCCTCCTCCTCCTCCTCCTCCTCCTCCTCCTCCTCCTCCTCCTCCTCCTCCCCCCTTCCACAAACCCTACTCCTGTGATGGCAAACCTATGGCATGCATGCCACAAGTGGCACACAGAGCCCTCCCTGCGGGCACGTGAGCCATTGCCCCAGCTCAGCTCCACTGCGCATGCATGCACACAACCCACTGGCCAGCTGGTTTTTGGGTCTCTGCTGCGCATACGCAGGGGTAGGGGTGCGTGGGGGAGACGTGCGCACATGGAGGGGAGCACAGGGGTTTGCACATACATGCACAGGGGTGGTTGGGCCGGATGCAGGGGGGAGTCACATGTGCATTGCTTTATGGGTGTGTGCGCATGCACTTTTGGCACGCACCAACGAAAAGGTTAGCACTGAAGACATTCTCTAGCTGGGTCATGAAATGTCTGCAAGAAAACCATGAAGCTCAGAGAGTACCAAGGAACCCAACATTGTCATCCTCCTCTTCTTCCTCCTCTTCCTCCTCTTTCTCCACCACAAATCCCACTCCCTTCTAGCACTGATTATGTTACCTACTTGGGTAATGCAACATCTGCACACCAGGACAACTAGACACAAGAACAGGGTTTTCCCGAACGCTATCACTCTGCCAAATAAATAATTCCCTCAACACTGTCGAACTAGTTACTAATTCTGCACTACTATTAATCTTCTCATCGTTCCCATCACCGATCTCCTCCCACTTATGATCGTATGACTGTAATTGTGTTGCTTGTAGCCTTACAATTTATATTGATATTGTTTCCTGATTGCTTATTTGTACCCTATGACTATCATTAAGTGTTGCACCTTATGATTCTTGATGAAGGTATCTTTTCTTTTATGTACACTGAGAGCATATGCACCAAGACAAATTCCTTGGGTGTCCAATCACACTTGGCCAATAAACAAATTCTCTTCTCTTCTCTTCTCTTTTCTTCTCTTCTCTTCTCTTCTCTTCTCTTCTCTTCTCTTCTCTTCTCTTCTCTTCTCTTCTCTTCTATTCTATTCTATTCTATTCTATTCTATTCTATTCTATTCTATTCTATTCTATTCTATTCTATTCTATTCTATTCTATTCTATATTTTATTATTCTATTCTATTCTATTCTATTTTATTATTCTATTCTATTCTATTCTATTCCTTTTTTGTACACTGAGAGCCTATGCACCAAGACAAATTCCTTGTGTGTCCAATCACACTTGGCCAATAAAAAATTCTATTCCATTGAAGCTGTTCCACTGGTTAATCGTTCTCACTGTCTGGAATTTTCTCCTTCTTTGTAATAGCTTCTGAAATATCGGAAGTCTGCTACAAATATTCTCTTCTATCGATATTTACGTCATCTGGCAATGCAAAATGATGCCAATGCATTATTTGACTTGGGTCCAAACGGATGTCATGCCGCCAACAGCATTACTTGCTTCCCTTTCTGCCTTGAAGGTACCCCTAATCCCCCCCCCAGTAGTTTTAATTTAAACCCGGAAGACAAATTATAAACCGGTGTTCAATGTAGAAGCAGTTGTGGCTCGCCAATCTTAACACACCTCCATTCATCCGATACACCAAAAAGCTCGAGCAACCATGCATGATTTTTTAAAATGTTTTATTATGCCATCATGATCCTCTACCGCCTTATTAAAAGCATATTCTGGGAAATATCAGCGTTGGCTTAAAATAGCAGAAATCATCCCTAAACGGTGCATTAGTGTGATGTAATTTCAGATATTAGACTAGCATTGAGATGATCCAGGACGTGGATGAGTCGCTTTATTCATATGTCTATTGGCCAATAAAAAAATACTATTCTATTCTAATCTATTCCATTCCATTCCATTCCATTCTGTATTTTATTATTCTATTCTATTCTATTCTATTCTATTCTATTCTATTCTATTCCATTCCATTCCATTCCATTCTGTATTTTATTATTCTATTCTATTCTATTCTATTCCTATTCTATTCTATTTTATTATTCTATTCTATTCTATTCTATTCTATTCTATTCTTCTATTCTACTCTATTCTATTCTATTCTATTCTATTCTATTCTATTCCTATTCTATTCTATTTTATTATTCTATTCTATTCTATTCTATTCTATTCTATTCTTCTATTCTATTCTATTCTATTCTATTCTATTCTATTCTATTCTATTCTATTCTATTCTATATTTTATTATTCTATTCTATTCTATTCTATTCTATTCTATTCTATTCTATTCTATTCTATTATTCTATTCTATTCTATTCCATTCCATTCCATTCCATTCCATTCCATTCCATTATTCTATTCTATTCTATTCCATTCCATTCCATTCCGTTCCATTCCATTCTATTGTATTGTATTGTATTGTATTCTATTCTATTCTATTCTATTCTTCTATTCTATTCTATTCTATTCTATTCTTCTATTCTATTCTATTCTATTCTATTCTATTCTGTTCTATTCTATTCTATTCCATTCCATTCCATTCCATTCATTCATTCCATTCTATTGTATTGTATTGTATTGTATTCTATTCTATTCTATTCTATTCTTCTATTCTATTCTATTCTATTCTTCTATTCTATTCTATTCTATTCTATTCTACTCCGTTCCATTCCATTCCATTCTATTCTATTTTATTATTCTATTCTATTCTATTCTATTCTATTCTATTCTATTCTATTCTATTCTATTCTATTCTATTCTTCTATTCTATTCTATTCTATTCTATTCTTCATTCTATTCCATTCCATTCTATTCATTCATTCCATTCTATTCTATTCTATTCTATTCTATTCTATTCTGTTCTATTCTATTCTATTCCATTCCATTCCATTCCATTCATTCATTCTATTCTATTCTATTCTATTCTATTCTATTCTCTATTCTATTCTATTCTATTCTTCTGTTCTATTCTATTCTATTCTATTCTATTCTATTCTATTCTATTCCGTTCCGTTCCGTTCCATTCCATTCTATTCTATTTTATTATTCTATTCTATTCTATTCTATTCTATTCTATTCTATTCTATTCTATTCTTCTATTCTATTCTATTCTATTCTATTCTATTCTATTATTCTATTCTATTCTATTCTATTCCATTCCATTCCATTCCATTCCATTCCATTCCATTCCATTCTATTATTCTATTCTATTCTATTCTATTCTATTCTATTCTAATCTATTCTATTCTATTCTTCTATTCTATTCTATTCTATTCTATTCTATTCTATTCTATTCTTCTATTCTGTTCTGTTCTGTTCTGTTCTGTTCTGTTCTGTTCCGTTCCGTTCCGTTCCGTTCCGTTCCGTTCCATTCCATTCCATTCCATTCTATTTTATTATTCTCTTCTATTCTCTTCTATTCTATTTGCAAGAAAACACATTCAGAAAGCAGCGAGAACCTCACAAAGATTATGATAAATGATAACATTGGAAAAACAATGGGAAAACTTGTCAACAAAAGTGTTTTCCAGTTTGGTTCAAGATGGACCTTAGATGGTTCTGGAGAAGAATACCTCCGTGACAGAAGAATTAGCGCACTCTTGTATCAAAGGATAGCAGGGCTGCAAAAATCCAGCTGGCCACTAGAAGGTGACCGATGCAGCTTGTTGGGGTCATCCAGTTAGTCTTAAGTTTTTTGCAACCCAGTCTTAGCATTTCTCGGTTACTTGTGCAAAGTTAAAAAGGTTTGCTTTAAAAACCACGCTTTGTGCATTTAAGCAAAATCGTAATTACTGTACAGCCTTAAAAATGACCCGCTGATCGAATCCAGGCAAATAAGAGCCAGAAAAATCAAATTTCAGGTTTCAACAGCATGGCTTTCCGCGGCAACAAATTGAAAGTATGTGAGTTCAATTTGTATTGTTTCATTTGAAAGCATGTTCGCTTCCCACCTTTTTATAGGAAAGTAAACCAAGAGAGCGGGCTAACGTCGGTCAGAGAGAACGTTGCTCTAGGCAACTGGGCTGGGAAGTGGCTCACCAGGCTAATGCAGCCTGTTATTAACACACAGCTGCCTGCATTTACAATTACTGCAGGCTCGAGTCCCACCAGGCCCAAGGTTGACTCAGCCTTCCATCCTTTATAAGGTAGGTAAAATGAGGACCCAGATTGTTGGGAGGGCAATAAGTTGACTTTGTATATAAATATACAAATAGGATGAGACTATTGCCTTACACAATGTAAGCCACCCTGAGTCTTCGGAGAAGGGCGGGATATAAATTCAAAAAAAAAAAAAAACTTTTAACATTCTGACCACAAGTCTTTTTGCTTTCTTTCCTAGAGGGGTTCCACAAGGTTTAAGCATTCTCTTACCTTTCCAAATTAGCAACAGGTAGCAAGTCACCATGGATCGACGTTCACACTTTTCTGTATCTGACTTGGTTACTCCTATTAAGTCACAATTAAATGCCTTTGCCTGTGCCGTGGACAAAAGCAAATTGCAAACCGGGCTTTCTGGATGATCTTTTGAAATTATTACGTTTTTTAAAATTTTTATTTTACTTATTATTATTTTTCTGGATGATGGATCTGTTTATTGTACGGGTCAGAAGAAGGGCTGAGAAAATATTTACAGACTACTCACATCCTGGACATAAACTGTTTGAACTCCTCCCCTCGGGATGGCGTTTATAGGGCATGGCATGCCAAAATAACTAGACACAAAGAGAGATTTTTCCCTTGTGCCATTATTCTGCCGAGCAACTAATTCCCACAGCACTATCTTATGTCTAAGGATGTTTACCTATTTAGTATGGCTGTATTACTATTACCATTCTTATCTTTTCTATTACCTTCTGTTATTGGTATCATTAGTGTGATTGTTATTAGTCTGTTGCTTTGTATGTACAATGAGAGCTTCTGCATTGGAGACAAATTCCTTGTACACTTGGCTAATAAAGAATATTCTGTTCTGTTCTGTTCTGTTCTATTCTGTTCTAATTTCTTTTATGTACACTGAGAGCATATGCACCAAGAGAAATTCCTTGTGTGTCCAATCACACTTGGCCAATAAAAAAGTCTATTCTATTCTATTCTATTCTATTCTATTCTATTCTATTCTATTCTATTCCTTTTATGTACACTGAGAGCATATGCACCGAAGACAAATTCCTTGTGTGTCCAATCACACTTGGCCAATATTCTATTCTATTCTATTCTATTCTATTCTATTCTATTCTGTTCTGTTCTGTTCTGTTCTGTTCTGTTCTATTCTATTCTATTCTATTCTATTCTATTCTATTCTATTCTATTCTATTCTATTCTATTCTAATTTCTTTTATGTACACTGGGAGCATATGCACCAAGACAAATTCCTTATCTGTCCAATCACACTTGGCCAATAAAATATTCTATTCTATTCTATTCTATTCTATTCTATTCTATTCTATTCTATTCTATTCTATTCTATTCTATTCTATTCTATACATTCTAATTTCTTTTTTGTACACTGAGAGCCTATGCACCAAGATAAATTCCTTGTGTGTCCAATCACACTTGGCCAATAAAGAATTCTATTCTATTCTATTCTATTCTATTCTATTCTATTCTATTCTATTCTATTCTATTCTATGCTATGCTATGCTATGCTATGCTATGCTATGCTATGCTATGCTATGCTATGCTATGCTATTCTATTCTATTCATGTCCACTGAGAGCATATGCACCAAGACAAATTCCTTGTGTATCCAATCACACTTGGTCAATAAAGAATTCTATTCTATTCTATTCTATTCTATTCTATTCCTTTTATGTACACTGAGAGCATATGCACTGAAGACAAATTCCTTGTGTGTCCAATCACACTTGGCCAATAAAATATTCTATTCTATTCTATTCTATTCTATTCTATTCTATTCTATTCTATTCTATTCTATTCTATTTCTTTTTTGTACACTGAGAGCCTATGCACCAAGACAAATTCCTTGTGTGTCCAATCACACTTGGCCAATAAAGAATTCAATTCAATTCAATTCAATTCAATTCTATTCTATTCTATTCATGTCCACTGAGGGCATATGCACCAAGACAAATTCCTTGTGTGTCCAATCACACTTGGCCAATAAAAAATTCTATTCTATTCTATTCTATTCTATTCTATTCTATTCTATTCTATTCTATTCTATTCTATTCCATTATTTCTTTTATGTACACTGAGAGCATATGCACCAAGAGAAATTCCTTGTCTGTCCAATCACACTTGGCCAATAAAATATTCTATTCTATTCTATTCTACCCCATCCTATCCCATCCCATCCTATTCCATTTCATTCCAGAAAATTAATGGTATTCAGCAGCATCTCCTAATATATAGAGATATCCACCCACCCACACCGAAAGGGCAGCCAGCGCAAGGTATTAAATCTAGACCAAGTGAATGTCATGATAAGCCTCGTGTAATAACTCAAAATGCTTCAGTCAATATTTCAGACACTGTAATTCCCAGATTATCCAACAAAGAGGCCGCGAGGGAACAAATTAAAAAGTGTAAAACAGGTGATGGATTGCATGCAAAACTGCCCGGCTTGAGCACATGGCTAATTTAAAGCCAGGATCCAATAAATGAATCAGAAAAGAAATTGTTTAGGTGGACACTGTTTTCCCCAAATAAAAATAATAATAAATTCTGCCATCCTTAGGGTTAGCCCTATGCTAGATACAGAATGTCTCTGAGAATGAGCTGGAATAGAACAGAGGTGGAAGGGATCTTGGAGGTCTTCTAGTCCAACCCTCTGCTCAAGCAGCAGACCATCTAGCATTTCAGCCAAGTAACTGTCGAGTCACTTCTTAAAAACCTCAAATGATGGAGCACCCACAACTTCCGGAGGCAAGTCGTTTCACTGGTTAATTGTTCTCTCTCCTAGGAAGTTTCTCTAAGGAAGTTTCTCCTCAATTCCAGGTTGCTTCTCTCCTTGAGTAGTTTCCAACCATTGTTTCTTGTCCTGCCCTCTGGTGCTTTGGAAAATGGGTTGACACCCCCCCTCATCTTTGTAGGAGCCCCTCAAATATTGGAAGATTGCTATCATGTCTCCTCTAGTCCTTCTTTTCACTGGGTTAGACATACTCAATTTGTGCAACTATCCTTTGATTGTTATAGCCTCCAGCCCCTTAAATCAAGTGCTTATGGATCCTGTGAAAAATATTCAGCTCTCTGTCTGTCTGCCTATCTATCTTGAGACTGTTGGTATTTTTCATAGTTTGTATACTAAGATGGACGTAATAAGAGATGGGGAACAGTCTTGTAGGATACAAGAGCTTAATAAACATGCATGGCTTTCAGCTGAGGTTTTTCTCAATCCATGTGGGGCCCTGGGTGGTCTCTGAGGTTGGATGTATTCTTGCAGATGTTTGATAACCCAAAATCACCCAAATTTGCTCCCATTTTATATAAATTCCATTCTAGCACTGATGATATTACCTAGTTGGGTCATGAAATGTCTGCAAGCAAGCAAGCAGACAACCAACTTTAGACAGTGCCAAGGAGCCAGTAGCTCTCTTCCTCCTCCTCCTCCTCCTCCTCCTCCTCCTCCTCCTCCTCCTCCTCCTCCTCCTCCTCCTCCTCCTCCTCCTCCTCCTCCTCCTCCTCTCTCTGCAAACCCCACATCCTACCAGTACTGATGATGTTACCTAGTTTGGTAATGAAACCTTGGCAAGAAAACCATCAAGATTCTCAGTCATCCAGATCATGGTTGTCATGAGGCAACTGGACTTTCTGGGTTTTTTTTTTCCTTTGAAGATGTTTCGTTTCTCACCCAAGAAGCTTCTTCTGTTCTGTCTGGATGGTGGGGAATGGAAGGCTAAACCTCCAAGTGGCCTCAATGACTCTCTAAAGAATGCAAATGACCAGCTGTCTGCAAGGAATGTAAATCCTTCCACTGGATGAGAAGCGAAATGTCTTCAAAGAAAAAAAAAACCAGAAAGTCCAGATGCCTCTTGGAAAAGCACCTTTGGGACAACCATGGCCTGGATGATGGAGACTCTCCATAGACACCAAGCTTGATGGTTTCCTTGCAGAGGTTTCAGTATTAAAGTTCAATGAATACAAAGGATTCCACAGTCTTCCCCTCTCCTTCTCCTTCTCCTTCTCCTTCTCCTTCTCCTTCTCCTTCTCCTTCTCCTTCTCCTTCTCCTTCTCCTTCTCCTTCTTCCTCCTCCTCCTCCTCCTCCTTCTCATTCCTATTCCTATTCCTCCTCTGCCTCTTCTTCTTCCTCTTCCTCTTCCCCTGCTCCTCTTCCTCTTCTCTCCCCCCTCCTCCTCCTCCTTCTCATTCCTATTCCTATTCCTCCTATTCCTCTTCTTCTTCCTCTTCCCCTGCTCCTCTTCCTCTTCTCTCCCCCTCCTCCTCCTCATTCCTATTCCTATTCCTCCTCTTCCTCTTCCTCTTCCTCTTCCCTGCTCCTCTTCCTCTTCTCTCCCCTCCTCCTCCTTCTCATTCCTATTCCTCCTCTTCCTCTTCTTCTTCCTCTTCCCTGCTCCTCTTCCTCTTCTCTTCCCTCTCCTTCTCCTCCTTCTTTCCTATTCCTATTCCTATTCCTCCTATTCCTCTTCTTCTTCCTCTTCCCCTGCTCCTCTTCCTCTTCTCTCCCCCTCCTCCTCCTCATTCCTATTCCTATTCCTCCTCTTCCTCTTCCTCTTCCTCTTCCCCTGCTCCTCTTCCTCTTCTCTCCCCCTCCTCCTCCTTCTCATTCCTATTCCTCCTCTTCCTCTTCTTCTTCCTCTTCCCTGCTCCTCTTCCTCTTCTCTCCCCCCTCCTTCTCCTCCTTCTCATTCCTATTCCTATTCCTCCTATTCCTCTTCTTCTTCCTCTTCCCCTGCTCCTCTTCCTCTTCTCTCCCCCTCCTCCTCCTCCTTCTCATTCCTATTCCTATTCCTCCTCTTCCTCTTCTTCTTCCTCTTCCCCTGCTCCTCTTCCTTTTCTCTCCCCCCTCCTTCTCCTCCTCCTCCTTTCTCCAAACCCTACATCCTACATCGATGATGTTGCTTATTTGGGAAATGTCATGCCTTACAAGAAAACAACCAAGCTCAGAAAGCTACAAATGTTCTCATCTATTCTAGTTTTGTTTGCTGGGTTGCAGTTTAATCTTGTATTGAAAATCCCATTTTCATTAAGCATCCTTCATTTGGACCAAGCCAGGGGTGTTTGCCGATTCACCCGTTGGCCAAACTGACAGTTAAACAGCAACGTAAGAATCCCTTCAGCTGACAAAGCTACCTGCTGAGTCCTTTCAGGCAAATTCATGCTGTGCATTTGTTTTGTGAAAATGCTTTTAAAAAAATAATAAAAAAGCCAGCACAGCTCTCCAGGGTCAGAAGTTCATCTGGAAATCCATGGGTACTTTTTTCTTTCCCTCTCTGGAGTCCTCCAGCCTGTGGGTTGAAATAATATTGATTTTTGTTTTGGTTGTTGGTTGTTGACAAATGCATGAGGGTTTTAATCAAGAAACGATGAGTCCCTGCAGCTCACCCCTTCCTTCCTGTTTCTTCTTTCTCTTCTCGCGGCTACAAGGTGATCTTGAAAGTTGAGATATTCTCCCTTGCTAAATGCCAAGTCACCCCTGAGGTGTCAAATAGGATTCTCAGATACACCCTGCCTTGGACATTTGACTAGACACCTAGGGAAAGATGCGGGCTCTATTTACACTTCTCTTGACACCTCGAGGGGAAAGCAGAACGTGTCTTCCACTCACCGCTGCTTAGTACTCTTGGCCTGGGCAATTAATAGACAAGTCACTCTTATTGATCAAGGTATGCTCCTGAATCAATCTCTGCATGGGGTCTCAACTGCTGGCATGAGACCATTGGAATGGAATGGAGTGGAATGGAGAAGAATGGAGTGGGATAGGATAGGATAGGATAGGATAGGATAGGATAGGATAGGATAATCAAATATAGAATAAGTAAAGGTAAAGGTTCCCCTCGCACATAAGTGCTAGTCGTTGCCGACTCTAGGGGGTGGTGCTCATCTCCGTTTCAAAGCCGAAGAGCCAGCGCTGTCCAAAGACGTCTCCGTGGTCATGTGGCCAGCATGAATCAACACCAAAGGCGCACGGAACGCTGTTACCTTCCCACCAAAGGTGGTCCCTATTTTTTCTACTTGCATTTTTTACGTGCTTTTGAAACTGCTAGGTTGGCAGAAGCTGGGACTAGTAACGGGAGCTCACCCCGTTACACGGCAGCACTAGGGATTCGAACCGCCGAACTGCCGAACTTTTGATTGACAAGCTCAGCTGTCTTAGCCCCTGAGCCACCGTGTGCCTTCAAATATAGAATAGAATAATCAAATATGGAATAGAATAATAAAATATAGAATATAGTAATCAAAAATGGAACAGAACAGAACAGAATAGAATACCATACCATATCATACCATACCATACAATAATAATATTTATGTGTTTATGTGTTTTTTAAGTGCCTGTAAACCGCCCTGAGTCCTTCGGGAGATAGGGCGGTATATAAATATGATTAATAAATAAAATAAATAAATAAAAAATAAAATATGGAATAGAATAGGAATAGTATAGTATAGTATAGTATAGTATAGTATAGTATAGTATAGTATAGTATAGTATAGTATAGTATAGAGGAGAAGAGGAAAGGGAAGGGAAGGGAAGGGAAAAGAAGGGAGGGGAGGGGAGGGGAGGGGAGAGGAGAGGAGAGGAGAGGAGAGAAGAGAAGAGAAGAGAAGAGAAGAGAAGAGAAGAGAAGAGAAGAGAAGAGAAGAGAAGAGAAGAGAAGAGAAGAGAAGAGAAGAGAAGAGATGGAGTGGAGTGGAGTGGAGTGGAGTGGAGTGGAGTGGAGTGGAGTGGAGTGGAATGGAACGGAACGGAACGGAACGGAACACAACACAACACAACACAACACAACACAACAGAACAACAGAACAGAACAACAGAACAGAACAGAATAACAGAACAGAACAGAACAGAACAGAACAGAATAGAATAACAGAACAGAACAACAGAACAGAACAACAGAACAGAAAAAACAGAACAGAACAGAACAGAATACCATTTTTGTAAATGTTGTACCTTGATGAACGTATCTTTTCTTTTATGTACACTGAGAGCATATGCACCAAGACAAATTCCTTGTGTGTCCAATCACACTTGGCCAATAAAATTCTATTCTATTCTATTCTATTTATTTGGGATGGTATAGGGATTCCTACCTCGGACAGGGGGTTGGAATAGAAGCCTCAAAGGTCCCTTCTGGCCCTAAGATTCTAAGACTCAACTTTGGACTGGTGCTAAGATCTGAAAATAAAAGAAACAACATGTGAATTTTACCCAGAGAAGATCAGACCATTGAGACATCTCCTGGCCATTGTCCAGGGTACTCATCTTGATTTACAACTTTGCTCACAGTGAGTCAGAAGCTTCAGGAAGGAAAGGCTTTTTGGTGTTTTCTGCATTCCTGCATTTGCCTGCAGGCGCGATGCTATAAATGAAGTGAGCATGTGTCAGTGAGAGAGAAAGAGAGAGAGAGAAAAAAAACCCTGCTATTGATTGGAAGATAATAGGTAACAGGAAACCTTAGCAGTGAAGCGGAAAATAGATTGTTGTCTCCTTCCTCACCTCTGGGTTTTTGGACTCCATGGGCTCAGATGTTCCTCAGAGATATAGATCAAGGAGAAGGAACTTGGGAGGACATGAGTTGCAAAGGAAGACCAAGTGTCAAATAAACCACAATATCCACTGTATTGAGGGTGCCAGTTTTTAAAATAGGCAACAGAACTGTGTTGTTGTTGTTTTCCTTGGAGGAAGATGTTTCGCTTCTCATCCAAGAAGCTTCTTCGGTTCTTCGGTTAGAACTGAAAAATGAATAAAGGCGACTATAGGTGTCCCAGGATAATGGTGCTGGATCCAACCTGGATCGGTCATCAAGACCGGATGTTTTATCTTCCGAGCTTTTGGACTCATGCTAGAAGTTCTCCTCAGAGAACCTCTCTCTAGAGGACACTGTTTCTTTCTCCTACAGAGAAGTCCCCTGAAAACTGGGGACTGGAGGCTAAAACAAATAAAAATGGTTGCAGGAACTGGGCATGTCTAGTTTAATGAAAAAAAGGACTAGGGGTGACATGATAGCAGTCTTCCAATATCTCAGGGGCTGCCACAAGGAAGAGGGAGTTCTCCAAAGAGCTTCCTATTAAAGACTACTTCAGCTTCAATCGTAATAATACAAGAGCAAACAATAGATTCAAACTTAATGTTAACCGCTTCAATCTTGATTGCACAAAAAAAATGACTTCTGTAACAGAGTTGTTAATGCTTGGAACACACTACCTGACTCTGTGGTCTCTTCTCAAAATCCCCAAAGCTTCAACCAAAAACTGTCTACTATTGACCTCACCCCATTCCTAAGAGGACTATAAGGGGCATGCATAAGAGCACAAAAGTGCCTACCGTTCCTGTCCTATTGTTCCCTTTCATTATATCGAATTAATATAGTTGTTGCATACTTTTGCTTATATATATGTTTATATGATGAGTTGTTGTTTTATGTTGATGTTTGTGTATACTGCCGTGACAAAATAAAAAAAATTAAAAAAAGCACCAAAAGGCAGGACAAGAAGCATTGGATGGAAACTCATCAAGGAGAGAAGCAAGCTAGAACTAAGGAGAAATTTCCTGACAGCGAGAACAATTAACCAATGGAACAACTTGCCTCCAGAAGTTGTAAATGCTCCAACACTGGAAGTTTTTAAGGAGAGATTGGACAACCATTTGTCTGAAATGGTATAGGGTCTCCTGCCTAAGCAGGGGGTTGGACTAGAAGACCTCCAATGTCCCTTCCAACTCTGTTATTGTATTCTCTTCTAAGCTAGGCTCCAGCACGAGTCTGAAAGCTCAGAAGACTCTGGTCCCGGTGGTGACCGAACCAGATTGGATCCTGCAGAACTGACGAAGCTTCTTGGATGAGAAGCGAAAGGACTTCAAAGGAAAAAAAAACCCAAAGAAAGTCCAATTGCCTTTTTGAAAAGCCGCCTTTGGGACAACTGTGAGCTGGATGACTGAGAACCTCCATAAACAGTCTCCCCCGTAGGGAACTCTGTCTGTTCTGGAATCAGACTAATGGACCCGAGGGGATTATGGAATGTTACAGGATTAAACTATCCAGGGAAAGCAGAACAGTACAGACAATTTTTATCTGTGACAATTTATGGAGTGAAAAGTTGGACTTGAAAAACCAAGGTGGGAAAAAGGATTAAGCCTTTAGAAAACCAACCCTCAATCCTTCATTTAAAAAACCCCAAAACCTTGAGTAAAATCTTCCGTAGTTCAGTTTGTTGTTGTTAGTTGCGAAGTCGTGTCTGACCCATCGGGACCCCATAGACAACGTTCCTCCAGGCCTTCCTGTCCTCTACTATTCTCTGGAGTCCCTTTAAGCTCACGCCTACCGCTTCTGTCGTGTCCCACCCCCCACTCCAACGAACGAGTCAAGGAAGTCCGTAACAGACGTGGCAACGAAGCCTCTGCAGCTTGCCAAATTCCTTCGAGGTTTATCAGAGCAGACAGGAGTCCAAATTGTGACTTCAGCGATAGAGTCCGATATCAGCAAACTAGATAAGACTTTCCTTGACTCAAGGTTGGAATGCCAAAAGCAGGTCCTTTATATAGGCTGTGGGGGTGTGGCTCCATGTCTCAGCATTTATCCAGGCCTGCCCCACCCTTCTTTCTGCTGGTGTCGCCTCTCAGATCTCCGGAAGCGAGGGTTCACCCACTCTAAATTGTCTTCAGCTGGATCTGCTGTCAGTAATTCCACCACCTTGCTGGCTTCCTGCTCTGAAGGCTGAGCCAAAGGAACACACGCTGTATGAGTGAGGTTTATCGGGCTTGTCCTTTCACTCCTAGAATCCTCTCCGGGCATGGAGCCAGGGCCGGGGGCTGGAGTCATGACAGGCCGTTCATCTTCATTATCAGACTCCGAGTCTGATAAAAGGCCCAGTTGGAGACAGGAGGGGCCCGGCTGAGGAGAGGAGGGAGGACGAGTCACAACAGCTTCAGTGACTCCATCCAGCCACCTCGTTCTCTGCCGTCCCCTTCTTCTTTTGCCCTCAATCTTTCCCAGCATGAGGCTCTTCTCCAGGGAGTCCTTCCTTCTCATTACGTGGCCAAAGTATTTGAGCTTCATTTTCAGGATCTGGCCTTCTAAAGAGCAGTCAGGGTTGATCTCCTCTAGGACTGACCGGTTGGATCGCCTTGCAGTCCAAGGGACTCGCAGGAGTCTTCTCCAACACCAGAGTTCAAAGGCCTCCATTCTTTGGCACTCAGCCTTTCTTATGGTCCAACTTTCACAGCCATACATTGCAACTGGGAAAACCAGAGCCTTGACTTTTATTGGCAGGGTGATGTCTCTGCTTTTTAGAATGCTGTCTAGATTTGCCATAGCTTTCCTCCCCAGGAGCAAGTGTCTTTTAATTTCTTGGCTGCAGTCCCCATCTGCAGTGATCCTGGAGCCCAGGAAAATAGAATTTTTCACTACCTCCATTTCTTTCCTATCTATTTGCCAGGAATTGAGAGGGCAAGATGCCATGATCTTAGTTTTCTTAATGTTGAGTTTCAAGCCAACCTAGTTCATATTTTTTTTTTAATATATATATATTTTATTGAACTTTTTTACATTAAAAGCATTAAAAAAAGGGAAAAAAAGCTTATATCATTTAACAGCTTATTTGTGGTGTTTTTCATCTAACAATAATCCGTGCAATAATGACAAACATTAAATTATACATATTTGTGTTCTTATTTTATCTATTGATTATGCTTACTAACTAAATATTCCTATCTCCTTTCCATCCATCCATACCACCGTTCCCATATACCATAAAATACTGATGTCTCTTTATCCTTCAGACTCAAAGTTAGTTTGTCCATTTCTGCACAATTCATAATCTTTTGTACAATAAGTCTCTCTGTGGGCACACATGGCTGTTTCCAACATTGAGCGAAGGCCATCCTAGCAGCAGTTAATATATGTAGTATTAAATATTTTATACTCTTCACAAATTTTTTTTTAAAGATCCCCAATAAAAAAAGTTCAGGTTCTAGATCCAATTGTTCATTCGTGATTTCTTGTAGCCACTTTTTAATTTTTAACCAATATTTACGTGCTTCGGGGCAAGACCACCACATATGGTAATATGTTCCCTCTTTATGTTTACATTTCCAGCATATGGGAGACATTTTGGGATATATTTTTGCTAGTCTTGAAGAGGGCAGGTGCCACCTGTAGAACATTTTATATGCATTTTCTTTGTATGCTGCTGATTTGGTTAGTTTATAATTTCTGTTCCATATATTCTCCCAATCTGATAAATTTATATTATATCCAATATTTTGACCCCATGCGATCATACATCCTTTCATTACTTCTTCTTCCAATTCTACTTCTAGCAAGTATTTATAAATTTGGGTAATATTTTTTTTGTCTGGCCCTAGTAAAATTTTATCTAATTGCTGTAGTTTAAGATATATTCCATATTCTTTTATATCTTGTTTGTATCGATTTTGTAACTGAAGATAGGCCCACCAGTCAACCCGTAGTCCTTGTTCTTGGAGGTCCTGTAGTGTTTTTAATTTTCCATGAATATCTAATAGATCTTTATATTTTAGCATTTTATTCAAATCTAAATTATTTGGGTGAATCATTGCTTCCATTGTGGATAGCCAGATTGGGATTTTTATATAGTGTTTCTTTTTAACTTTAATCCAATTGTTTATTAGGGAATTTAATCCAATTGTTTATTAATCAAATGTCTGTGGAAATACTTTTGTTTCGTATGGCCTGTTTCTCATAGGAAGGCATGCCACCCTCTCTGTAGGTCATGGCCTTCTATAGCTAGTATTCTTATATTCTTTAAATTGATCCAGTCTTTTAACCAAACTAGTGTTGCTGCACTATAATATAATTCCCAATTTGGTAATCCGAATCCTCCTCTGCTCTTCATATCTTGTAAATATTTCATTTTTATTGGCCAAGTGTGATTGGACATGCAAGGAATTTGTCTTGGTGCATATGCTCTCAGTGTACATAAAAGAAAAGATATGTTCATTAAGAATTCTAAGGTACAACACTTAATGATAGTCATAGGGTACAAATAAGCAATCAGGAAACAATCAATATCAATATAAGTTGTAAGGATACAAGCAACAAAGTTACAGTCATAAGTGGAAGGAGATGGGTGATGGGAGCGATGAGAAGATTAATAGTAGTGCAGATTTAGTAAATAGTTTGACAGTGTTGAGGGAATTATTTGTTTGGCAGAGTGATGGCTCTTGGAGTGTTGAAGGTTGCCGACCCCTGGCTTATTCAATAAACAGCCCTTGAAGGTAGCTACAATATGGAGGTAGAGAGGATTTATTTATTTATTTATTTATTTATTCGATTTTCACGTTTGAAGGCCCGGAGGTCGGGGAGTTGGCGCAACCCCGAAGGCAGCTCATTCCAAAGGGCCGGTGCCGCCACAGAGAAGGCTCTTCCCCCTGGGGGCCACCAACCGACATTGTTTGGTCGACGGCACCCTGAGGAGGCCCACTCTGTGGGAGCGCACAGGTCGTTGGGAGGCTATCGGTGGCAGAAGGCGGTCTTGTAAATAGTCCAGTCCTAAGCCATGGAGCGCTTTAAAGGTGATAACCAACACCTTGAATTGCACCTGGAAGGCTACCGGCAGCCAGTGCAGGCCGTGTAGGATAGGTGTTATGTGAGAGCAACGAGGTGTTCCCACTATCACCCGCGCAGCCGCATTCTCTCTATGCCATGGAGGATAGAAGGATGTTAGCATTTATAGGTTTTAATGGTCCTTTTCAAGAGTGAGAGTATGTGCATGATTGCACCCTCTGTAATGTTTAATTTGGCAGACATACAGGTGTGTTGGAAATGTTCTTACCTTACTTTGCGGAGTGTGTAGATTTGTCCCCTTTGATGTGTGCTGGCTTTGGTTGCCACCTCTGTGTACCTATTGTGAATGGATTTTCCCTGCTATTATTTATGCAGGTTAATTACTTGAGCCTGGTCACTAATTACCAGAGGAGGAAGTGGATTAGTGATCATCGCAACAGAGTTTTCTGCTTTCAGTTATGTGTGGGCCATGTTAATGACTAAAAGGAGGGCACTGTATAAGAATATAGCTAATTTTGAGTTAAAGTTCTTTGTACAATTATTAAAACTCTTTCCACAGGTGTAATGGGCATCTTTACCCAGGTAAAACCTAGAGGACCAGAAGGAGCAAACAAGTGGTTCCTAATAGCTTTGTTTCTAATTGTAGGAGGCAGGGGGAAAGTTCAGGAGAGGATGCTGCTACCAAGACTCCCTTTGATAAAGGAAATCTAAATCCCAGGCCAAGAATGTAATGTGAGTAAATATCTCAGATAAGCCCCTCCATAATTAACATGAACATAGGGGAAGGGAGAGAGGGAGAAACACTTTCAGACTTGCAAGATTCTGTTACTACATCATTACAATAAAAGTAGTACTAAGCTACTAGGCATTAGTTTCCTAACAGAATAACAGAGTTGGAAGGGACCTTGGAGGTCTTCTAGTCCAGTTGCCTGCTCAAGCAGGAGATCCTATAACAGGGGTCTCCAACCTTGGTCCCTTTAAGACTTGTGGACTTCAACTCCCAGAGTCCCTCAGCCAGCAAAGCAAAGCAAAGCTGGCTGAGGAACTCTGGGAGTTGAAGTCCACAAGTCTTAAAGGGACCAAGGTTGGAGACCCCTGTCCTATAACATTCCAGACAAATGGCTGTCCAATCTCTTCTTAAAAGCCTCCAGTGTTGGAGCATTCACAACTTCTGCAGGCAGATCGTTCCACTTATTAATTGTTCTAACTGTCAGGAAATTTCTCCTTAGTTCTAAGTTGCTTCTCTCCTTGATCAGTTTCCACCCATTGCTTCTTGTTCTACCCTCAGGTGCTTTGGAGAACAGCCCGACTCCCTCTTCTTTGTGGCAACCCCTGAGATATTGGAACACTGTTATCATGTCTCTCCTAGTCCTTCTTTTTATCAAACTAGACACACCAAATTCCTGCAACCGTTCTTCATATGTTTTAGCCTCCAGTCCCCTCATCATCTTTGTTGCTCTTCTCTGCACTCTTTCTAGAGTCTCAGCATCTTTTTATTACATCGTGGTGACCAAAACTGGATGCAATATTCCAAGTGTGGCCTTACCAAGGAATTATAAAGTGGCTCAGGGGCTAGGACGCTGAGCTTGTCGATCGAAAGGTCGGCAGCTCGGCGGTTCGAATCCCTAGTGCTGCCGTGTAACAGGGTGAGCTCCTGTTGCTTGTCCCAGCTTCTGCCAACCTAGCAGTTTCGAAAGCACATAAAAATGCAAGTAGAAAAAATAGGGACCACCTTTGGTGGGAAAGTAACAGCGTTCTGTGCGCCTTTGGCGTTGAGTCATGGCGGCCACATGACCACGGAGATGTCTTTGGACAGCGCTGGCTCTTCGGCTTTGAAACGGAGATGAGCACCGCCCCCTAGAGTCGGGAACGATTAGCACGTATGTGCGAGGGGAACTTTTACCTTTATTCACATTTCACGTGAGCTTGATTCTATCTCTCCATTAATGCAGCCTCGGATTGCATTGACTTTTTTGGCAGCTGCAGCACACGGCTGGCTCATATTTAAGCGATTGTCC